>NW_007377784.1:189116-224161 GCF_000475195.1 Diaphorina citri
AACACAATATTTACCTAGTCCCAACTTACATCAACCATTGTTAAAGGTGAGGAGTTGTTGCCCTCACTAGTTCTTGTTTCAAATAAATCTCGAAATCTTCAGTAGGCGTATGTAGAATTTAATTGGAGTATTGAGTTACTGCTAGTCAGGGTATAATCTGATTTCATTACAAAAGTAATTTTTCAAATCCTGGGGAATGTCTTAATAATAACTGACTTGAGCTCAATAGGAACTGAAAAACAAACAATTATTTTAACAACTACATAATCAGTAATATATGAAGGTGCTAGTGTCATCTCAGGGGCAAGCTCAGTGGATGTCTCATACAGAGTTTTTGTTGGCGTACTTCCATTTTCCACAATAATATTTTAAATTCACTTATTATAGTGAATATTTTAGATGCTACATATTTGAATAAAGAGTCATGTAAATGGCGCATCTTCTAATATTAAGCGGATTATTTGGAAAATGGTAAATAGCACATCCACTAATATCAAGTGAATTATTTGAAAAGGAGTAAATGGCACATCCACTAATGTTAAATTGAACTACATATTTGAAGCAATGCAAATATGACACCTCCGCTATTTTCGAAGTGGTTTGGGAACATTTTAAAATGAAATAGTATCAAATAATATTTTTAGCTTCGTGCCTGATGGAAAATATAAATTAGAAAAAAGTGTTTTTGTTCTTCATGTTAGGTACTACAGTTGGTAACTGAAATAACCAATATGAGTACAACGGAATAATGAATCAAACTTGAAAATCTAGAAATACAGGGACTACTTCACTCGGATTTAAGAGCTGTTGAATGATTCTGAGAATCTGAAGGTATTTGGTTGTTTTACGTAACCGAATATTTACATGGCTTTACAGTCTAAAGATTGTAGAATCGAGCTTCAAAAGCACAAAATCTAATGAGGAAATTTCTTGTGTTGACCAAATTTCATAAAAACCGGACAAACCCCTCGAGATTTGATTGCACTGTACTCTAGCCATGCCAATACGGTAGAGGCATCCGTCCAAAATGTGGTTTTGACTCCGTCTAATTCGTAATCCTTCACTACCGTCTGACACAATCTTGCAGCAATTAAGGCCGCCAATAGTTCGAGTCTAGGTATCGTCATTGGCTTGCTTGATTTTGAGGTGGGTGCTACACGAGCCTTACAAGCTAACAATCGTACCTGTATGTTCTCCTTGTGCTCTATGCGGAGGAAGACAACAGCAGCATAGGCACTTTTGCAAGCATCAGCAAAAACATGCAGTTCTCGACTCCCACCTTCCACGTCCGCAATCCACCGTGGAATGTTTACTTCTGTCAGCAAGTCAATTTCAGTCATCCACCTTAGAAAGGCGATCCGTATGTCCTCATGAACTTCGTCATTCCAGGAGAGTGACTGCTGCCAAGTCTGTTGGACAAGTAATTTGGGAATTAAAATGTGGAGCTTATATCGGGAATCAATTTTATTTGTTTGGACAGTAATATATGGTTGCATCCCAATATGTTCCATGTGGACGCCCCATAGGCATGATGGAAGTCTGTGAGGAAGAAATGCCAGTTCAGAGTTTCGACCCTAGGCTTTTGATATTCCGAAAGTGAATAAATATTGAAAGGAACAAGTACCTAATTCTAAGAAAAGATAATCCACACGGCCTCTGAAACTATGGTAAAACCGGCTGAAGTATGTCTAATGGGTCTGAACTGAAACAATTTGGATGAATTTCGAATAACTTTAGACACTGCACTTGGAAAAATTGCTTCACATTAATGACTGTAGTCATTCCGAGTTGATGTTTTAATTTAGGAAAGTGCAACACGACGCAGACACACTTAAGGCTGCAGACGGCACCTTAAGAAGATAACGATTACTCCAGTTTTATTCTTTTACAATGTATCAAACTTGAAAGGTCTCAGAATTTGATTGTTTTTTCATGAAGTCAGCAGGGTTGGACGGTCATTCCGAGTTGATGTTTTAATTAAGGAAAGTGCAACACGACGCAGACACACTTAAGGCTGCAGACGGCACCTTAAGAAGATAACCATTACTCCAGTTTTATTCTTTTACAATGTATCAAACTTGAAAGGTCTCAGAATTTGATTGTTTTTTCATGAAGTCAGCAGGGTTGGACTTTAAATTTGAGATCGAGAATAATCAGGGCGTGGAGCTCACTACTTTTCAAACATTCAAGGGTAGTTCTAGCAATATAAACCATCCCTGGATTGAAAATAAATGAAGAGAATAAAATGAAGAAAGTTATAAAGACACAATAATTTAAGAAGTGAGCTGATAAAATCGTCGCTAAAGTTTGAAACAAAGTTGCGAAACGTCTCAATATTCTTTATTGCTGACGTTTATGACTCCTTTAATGACACTTTATTGTATCCCATAAAAAAATCGAGCTGAATGCATAAAAGTGCATTTAAATTGATCTCTGAGAACTCCTTTTATAAAGCTATCATTTTAATGAACCTTTCCAAACTTGTATGGTGTTTGCTTTTTTCGTTTTAAAGTTTCACATTCAGTCCTATGAGTGATGTTTGATGGGTTGTGAAATTTATTTCCTCTAATTTTTAAGAGAACATAATTGAAGTAATGCCCTTTTGGTATTCTTGGGATCATCCTAAATTAAAGTTCCGACATTGCCGATGACTTGAATTTCAAACCTGTGACAAGATGATTCGCCGAAAGTCAAAACGAAGTCATGCAGTGTCTTCAAGACATGATTTTGACAGTAATGTTACTTGACCAAATTATCCTAGTTTTTGGATTCTTGGGATCATCCTAAATTAAAGTTCCGACATTGCCGATGACTTGAATTTCAAACCTGTGAGAAGATGATTCGCCGAAAGTCAAAACGAAGTCATGCAGTGTCTTCAAGACATGATTTTGACAGTAATGTTACTTGACCAAATTATCCTAAATTATACCTAAATTGAGTTTTTGAGATGCAATTTCACATATTATGCTGAGATAAAAGCACTGTCTGTTAAATAATGACTTCTTTAACATATTTAATGAAGGTAGGTTCTGGTTGGCAAGATTATTTATTGACCATTGCATCAAAATCCGTTCACAGCATATTAATATATCTGCAATAGGTACATATAAATTCCAATTTTATTAGACGTGAAGTCGAGATCTTTTTAATCTTTATTAAATTCGCAGAGTAATCTTTGTGTAATTATTGTAAATTTGACTTCCCGGGCAATATTGAAATTGGATTTCTTACACAGAGGGAGATGACCGAATGCAATCTACTTTGGTGTTCCCGCGGTTGGGGGGACTTCGAATTGGACTTGCTAAGTGTTTTTATAAAGTTATAAATAAGGCTTCTTGTTCTGCACTGAGGAAGAATAGGGTACCTTGTGCATATTTCACGGACATGAGGGAAATGCGAACATTTGGTTTCATTGCAGATCGAATCAGTTCAAAACAAGATGTGTTTTGTGTTCTCTAATCTCTATCGTTTTCAACGTTTCAAATTTCAACTAACAATACAACTGGGATATTGTTGAAAACTTCAGTTTCTTTTCCTATACCTACCAAGTTTCAAGATACGACGCATATTAAAAGCGATCTTGTTGTTGTACATTACATGTTTGAGATATGTAGGACATTGCTTCAGCATCAGCAATGTCCTTTATACATTTGGGTTTACGTAAAACAAATTTTAATCTGAACGAATATTAAGATCAAAATGAGGAATAGTGAAATACTCTCTCATACTTTCTTGTAACACAGCACTGAACGGCAAACTCATCCTGTCCGTGAGCTATGTTCGATGTCCCACGATGGCCGTATAATTTATCCACTACTCATTGACAACTTACTTAATGCACCCTCAGAAGGAGGTCTTGCGAATTTGAAACAATCATGTAAATCACTCTCAACGAATATTAAGATCAAAATGAGGAATAGTGAAATACTTTCTTGTAACACAGCACTGAACGGCAAACTCATCCTGTCCGTGAGCTATGTTCGATGTCCCACGATGGCCGTATACTCGTAATTTATCCACTACTCATTGACAACTTACTTAATGCACCCTCAGAAGGAGGTCTTGCGAATTTGAAACAATCATGTAAATCACTCTCATTCAACCTCAGATCAATGCAAAACACTCGGATCCCACCAGCAATGAATAATATAAAATCATGTCTCTGTACGAAACATGAAACATGGGTCATAACTTTGGCCATTGAATGAGTGGCGTGTCGTGAGTTTTTCAAAAGGTCAAGCTATAAACCAGTATACAGTGTGCCGATCTGGCTGGTGGTTTTCTTAGCGGTGCTTAACTAACATCCTTAGAAATCACTCCACTGCTTTCAGTGTAATCCTTCTCCATCGTGGGAGTCAGAAAATGATTTTTCGAAGAATATTTCGTAAATTTATTAAGAGGCTTTAGTCCATCGACGTAGATCGACCATTCGACATCGAATACAACCCATATAAAGTAGTTAGTATCAAAGGACTTTGGTAAAGAAGCTATCCTTATAGTTTTTAAATTGTGGACGTTTTTCAGGCCATGACGATCCACACAAACTGTGTCCACGGCCGTCGATCCATATTGATTGACGAGCATTCGTAAATTTATTAAGGGGCTTTAGTCCATCGACGTAGATCGACCATTCGACATCGACTACAACCCATATAAAGTAGTTAGTAGGTTTCAAAGGACTTCGGTAAAGAAGCTATCTTTATAGTTTTTAAATTGTGGACGTTTTTCAGGCCATGACGATCCACACAAACTGTGTCCACGGCCGTCGATCCATATTGATTGACGAGGTGAATCTATGTTGTCGAGGCAGTGTGTGTGGACACAGCTTTACACTCAAGTAACTTGTAGCACATTGAAAACTTGCCGAGTTATAATTACAGTAATCAAGCAAAATATTCATAAATATTTATCGTTACTTACCTAATGATATTGATACTCTAATGACTCTTGCACGTAACCTTTTGGTTAATCACTTTCAGCAATATTTTGAAATTCGAAACCCTAAAATGCTTATGTCTATATTTACCGTTTGCCAGTAGTTGCAAGACTACTTAAGCTACCTAGTTATGAAAAAATCATCGATTATAGGTACTTTAGTGATTATTATAGGGACTTTTATGATTATAGGGACACTCATGATTACAGGGGCCCTAATAGTCCTCATCAGGAGTACGTGACAATTTTTCATCTCCTGAGAAACTGAGTTGCATTTAGGATGTGGTTAAAGAACTTTTAGCATTCCTAATAATTAGACACTGCAACACCTTCTCTGTTACACTTAATAGTGAGGTTTCGAATTTACAAGGTAAGTAGGTATTTTATTGAGAGAAACTCAGAAGCTCAAAATCATTTATATACAAGTCTAATATCCGGAGTTATAAGCATAGGGTACCTACTTACCTTCACGTAGACAATTTTAGACATACATCGTCAAACTTACATTACAACTATTCGTTTTCCATACAGGGTAGGTACTTACCTTCATGTAGACAATTTAGACATACACCGTCAAACTTACATTACAACTATTCGTTTTCCATACAGGGTACTTACCTTCATGTAGACAATTTAGACATACACCGTCAAACTTACATTACAACTATTCGTTTTCCATACAGGGTAGGTACTTACCAGAATGTAGTCCAAAACCATCCTTGGCCATAGCTATCTTCTGTTCTGACTCAACCTCAGCCTTCAGAAAATTCATTAGACTCTGAAGGTGGTCCTTTGAAGAGCCATCACATTCATCCTTGGAGGTAGACGCTGCAAATTGTGTAACACAGCTGCGCTCCCAGATCTGTAAAATATCATCGGGTAAACAAGATGAGACGAGTGGCATTAAAATAGGTGCACAGTTCTCACTACTCACATTCAATGTCTCTAAATTTCTTAAATGGCATTGCAGGGTGTCATACAGAGCAGTCAGGGGTTGCTTAGTTTTGGCATTCCCAATCACAATCTTTAACAACTGTCTTATGTAGTATTCAGTGAGTAAGTTTAATTTAATGAGATAATTACTTTTAATAATTAATTATATTAATAATAAAAATTAATTTAAACAAAATTATATCATATTTAATTTTTGACCTCATTGGTAATATTTCTAGAGGTCGGACTTCTGTTCTAGAGGTCGGCCGTTCGAATCCGCTCAACGGTTTGTTTCAAATTCAGAAGTGTTATATTTTCTGATTTCTTTATGACTGAAAAACGTAAATAAATACCCAATTATCATCCCCTCTTTATTCGATTCGTGTACATTATTTTGCTTAGGAAAATTAAAAAAATGTCAAACCAGGGGTTCGAACTGCAACTGTTTAAAAAAAAGTTGCTGAAATTACTTTAAATATAGTTTGAATTCATAAACCAACTTAATCTATCTTAAAAATATTACATAATTCTTGAAACAGAACGAAATACAAAGCAAAACCAGGTGTGAGATTTTTTCTCTACACGCGTGTACTGACGTTCGGATTTTTAACGCGTGTACTCACGGGTTAAATCCATTGTCATTGAGAAGACTGAACTTTCTTGTTGCTACTGCTCCAACGTTCTACCCCGTGAGGCTTGAGCTACATTTACATAGTAACTACAACGTCCACAACTGCAATGGGTAATTAATGTAATGATAGACATGCTCAAAACTTTCCAAGTTGATAAAACGAAGCTAGGCAAAGGAAATTTTCTCTTTGGGCCCAGTCAGTTTTCGAGGTGTCAGAGGAGCATTTTTTTGAGAGCTACAGTTTTCCCCAATAAAACCGACTCCAATCCCAGAAGCAGTCCTAGAAACCTTATTATAATCAACATGTTCATTGTATTGTTCATGTTAACCTCATGTTAAAACCACTCCAGGAGAAGGGATTAGAGTGGCATTTTATTATAGGACTTTACGACAAGGACTTCTTGAGAGTCTTTGTCGTCTTTGAGGAACATCTTCATTTGGACAGTCGCCACAAAGGGTTGTTGGTTGCTACCAAGTTTTTTATTCCCTTTTTTCGATCAAATGTCAGAAAAGATCGAGTAGTGTATTTTGGAAGCGGTTGTTAACTTTTAAAAGCTTACTGGTGTCATCAGTAGCGGTATTGGGGGTTACCGCCTCGTAAACAAGAAGATTGACTTTATTTTTAAAAACCCTCTTTTGTAATCTTAATATGTATGTATGTAATTCCCAAGATTTCATTGAGTCAATGGTATGAGAAGGAATCGGCTCCAGAAATAAATGAATGGAATCCAATGTCCGACATTTACAAACCTATAAATAAAGACATACTGGACAAAGATAATAGAGCAGATCTTGCTGATAATGATCGGATTGTTCATAATGGAAATAGACTCTTGATTCCATTTCCTTTTAGGCCTAGGTAAAGTCATACAACGTCTAGTCTCAAGCAATTTTCCACCAACTTGTAGAGAAAATGGTCAAAGTATTTGACAATGGGCAATGGGACACATTCTTTAGATTACAAGGCACAATGACTATGGACTATGGTTGCTATGAGCAGGTATCATAAATAATCTCGGTAATCTAAAGTGAAACAGACCTATCTCTTAAATTAGATCTAACACAAACTGTTTACAACTTCTACTTTGATGATTGTCATAAACTTATGACAAAAATAAACACACGAAAAGACGAAACTCGAATTTCGGTCATCATTCTGTTTAGTAAGTAGAAAAGGCACATCCACTAATTGAACAAAAGAATTGAGTTCCAATACTTTTAACCCTCTAACTCACCGAACCGCTAGTATTTTTAGTACCTATTAAATATTATTATTTTAATATTTAAAAACCACATTTATGAACACAATATTTACCTAGTCCCAACTTACATCAACCATTGTTAAAGGTGAGGAGTTGTTGCCCTCACTAGTTCTTGTTTCAAATAAATTTATTAAGAAATGCCTCATAATTATATTTCCAATTATGAACATCATTTTGAGCAAGACAAGTGTCGAAGCATGCGATTGCATGCATCCGCGCGACCAAACTTACCGTGAAGCGCGGAGTACTTCAATATCCGGTGAGATGGGATAACACAATGCTTGTTCAATGTTCAGGAGAAATATCTCCAAGATCACTTTCTAAACGACTTTTTGTAATTTTAGAGCTTTATTAGCTCCCCAAAAAGGCCAAAAGGACCTTCATCATTGAATGCTATATCCACCATCCTTTTTCCTGGGATTTTAACCAGGATGCAGTATCTTAACTGCCCTCCAGAGCCTGATGATTGTAATTTTATTCGAAACAGCCAGCAGCATGTATTTTCCTACATGGATAGATGGATAAAACTGTCCAGATACCTACCAAGCACAATGTTGCTTGCATTTAGAGGTAAGTTGGGAACTATTACATTCAACGTGTTATACGCTGTCGGAAGGAAATGACCAACTTTGGAATTTGGAACCTTTCTCACAAAGCTCCCTCTTTTCGGTCGATTGAGAAAGTAAGTGTAAGTACCCGCAGGACGGTATTAAACTGTTGTTAGTTTTTTTTTTTTCTTCTTTTCATAAGATCACTTTCTAAACGACCTTTTGTAATTTCTGAGCTTTACGAGTATTAGCTCCCCAAAAAGGCCAAAGGACCTTCACCATTGAATGCCATATCCCATATCCACCATCCTTTTTCCTGGGATTTTAACCAGGATGCAGTACCTTAACTGCCCTCCAGAGGCTGATGATTGTAATTTTATTCGAAATAGCCAGCAGCATGTATTTTCCTTCATGGATAGATGGATAACTGTTCAGATATCTACCAAGCACAATGTTGCTTGCATTTAGAGGTAAGTTGGGAACTATTACATTTAACGTGTTATCCGCTGTCGGAAGGAAATGACCAACTTTGGAATTTGGAACCTTTCTCACAAAGCTCCCTCTTTTCTGTCGATTGAGAAAGTAAGTGTAAGTACCCGCAGGACGGTATTAAACTGTTGTTAGTTTTTTTCTTCTTTTCAATTTTATTCTTCTTGAACGATTATTTTTTGCAAGTGTAATAAAATTAAAGACTGTAAATTGCATGAGAACTTTCGTATTAACGCTAGGGGAAACTTGTGCAAATTTTAGCGCCATCCAACTTCGAATACGAGGAAGACCTAATTAATATCTGTGAGCTTTTGCAAGTTTTGCTTCCTCGATTGAAAAATTAATGCTGAGGAGTTTTGCACTCTTGAGAAAATCCCAAATTGAAATTTGGTTTCGTCAGTTTCATGTAGGATTTCCTCTAGTTTGTCCTATTTTTCTTTCGCCTAAACTCTCGAACGGTTTGTTCAATTTTGATGAAAATGGATAAACATGGTCAATAAATAGGTAGGTAGTAGGTACATGGAGGAAATTTTTTCATTCGATTTTGAACTCGATCAGGCCTGCGGGACCCTGTATAATTGCCCTTTTCTGAGTTTTTACAATTCCATGGAACACATATTGACTTTGGATAACAAACGAATTCCTAATCCCTATCTTGAGTATCTTGGTCCCAATTGTAAAAGAATTGTGCAATATTTTAGGTCTGCATAATGTGGCCACGTAATTGTCTAGAAATAATCGACTGCATTTTGGCAATAAAAAATTGCTGAGAAAATCCCAAATTGAAATTTGGTCTCGTCAGTTTCATGTAGGATTTCCCTTAGTTTGTCCTATTTTTCTTTCGCTTTTAAACTCTCGAACGGTTTGTTCAATTTTGATGAAAATGGATAAACATGGTCAATAAATAGGTAGGTAGTATGTACATAGAGGTATTTTTTTCATTCGATTTTGAACTCGATCAGGCCTGCGGGACCTTGTAATTGCCCTTTTCTGAGTTTTTACAATTCCGTGGAACACATAATGACTTTGAATAACAAAAGAAATTCTTTCCTAATCCCTATCTTGAGTATCTTGTTCCCACAATCGCAAAAGAATTGTGCAATATTTTAGGTCTGCATAATGTGGCCACGTAATTGTCTAGAAATAATCGACTGCATTTTGGCAATAAAAAATTGGTTATTGCTTTATTACTGTATAATGGCTGCCATGATTACTCGTACACTGCATCGTAAAACTGTGATGAGAGCTGACGCTTCACCAGACAACCAAATAATTATCGAGTAAAAAAAAGTCCGCATACGCAATTTAGAAAGTTTAGAATGTTTAGATGGAAACCTTGATATCAAACCACTTGGTACGCCAAATTTAAATTGAATTTTCCACTTTTTACTTTCCTTATCCTATAGGAAGGAAAGTAATGTAATCGGGTCAAATTTTCGATGGTCAGTTTTTAGTGTCAAAACACTTGGCTGATTAGCTACGGAATTGGGGATATGAAAAGAAGGATTAGAGCTTGGGTTCTGTGTCGGAAACAAATTTGACAAATCGGCAGGTAATCCTGCTGAAAGCCAGGATTACACTGTTCCAGGATCAGTAGATAAATCTATTCGAAATGTGTCTTAAATCTATTCTATTAGTATCTCCAATGGTGTAAGTTTGTTTGAAGACTTAAATAGATTAATAATTAAGGAATTATTCCTGTTAGTGTGATACAAAAGGCTACCAGGTAACAAACTATCCGAAGTGGAAAACTTCGTTTTGGAAAATCTGTATGTATGTACCTACATATTATGTGAATATCAGGGTGATCTAGCTAGAAGAATCATTGATGGCAAAATTTCAAAGGACAATACGTACTTTCTCGTACAAACCTACAAATTACCTATTAACAGAATATAACGGAATAGATGGTCTGATTTTGTCATCCTGATCCTGTCATCACAAGACTTCAAGATCGATCTGAGATGCTCCAAAAAATCCTCTTGAGCATCCGTGGAATCCTCGGTTTTCAATATCTGGTGATTTTATTTATCAGCATCATCTAACGGCCTAATATTACCTACCTGTTCTAATCACAATTTGCTATCAGTTGCGTCTAGGTAAATACAATGAACCAACCACCAAGACCTTTTGGTAAGAATGTACTTCTTTTCACCAAGATTCCTTGCAGATAACATATTCTGTGGTTTTTGGTGAAGAATATTGGTTTACTAGATAGAACCGAGTTGATAATGATTCTTTTGTCAGTCAACAATTTTGATACTTTTGGTTAAAAAACATAATAGACGGTATTATTTTCTTGAGATCTCTATTTTGATTTTATGATTTTCTCATCTCAGTATTACAAAAGTACCACACAAAAGGTTATCAGTTTTGCTATTATAATTTTCATCTTGAAGATTTAGAGAAGTGTCACGTGGAGTTACCACAAAATTGGGCAGTGGTTTCATTGTACCTTCGTAGTGGTTTTTTGGTAGCATGTCTTCATTAATCATATTGAGATTATTGATGACCTATGCTATGATCGAGCTATCATCTCCATGTATGGGGAACAATACGTTTTGCATTTCTGAGATGTTGTAGATGATTTCGGTATTGTTCATTTTTTTACTTTCCATTATTTGGTTTTGCATAGTTGAGCACAGCGGGGATCAATCATCGTCTTGGACGTTGTGGGTTTTGTGTGAACATAGAATTTCACAAAATTATGAATTTATGATGGGTTGTTGAATATTTTCGACATTCCTTAATCTAACGACTTTGTGTGGGACATTTTGTCTACCAAACATTCCAGGGTTATATCAACTGATCGATGTCGATTTTACAGGAATTGAAACATGTTCGTCGTAGGTATCTACATTGTTTTAATTTTCTTCAATTCACAAATCATTCCAACACATTTATTTTGTGTGTCAAGCACACGCCAGACATATTATGTGTTGTCAACCAGACAGTCCAAGACACAGACATACTTATTAGACAAACCAGAAGGACGAAGGACACTTGAATAAATCTCGTGACATAATTTGTGTAGATTCAAACCACAGCCCGTATTCGGATTCACAGGTCCATAGTGTCTACTGTTCTTCTAGTTACCCGCATACTCCTTCCGTTACTAGAGGACAGGATCAGTATGTCCACAACCCAACCATCGTTACACTCAGGCAACATAAAATTGAACTCAGTATAATATCTTCCTTAAATCCTGAAATTATGACACAAACCGTTTCTTTTTCTTTGCTTTCAGTTGGAATGAAGGGGCTACTATTAGAATCACTTATGATGCAGGACGTCAGAGACTGTCCCCCGTATAACAGGTGATATGTTCAAGGCCATTCTAGTAGATCAAGGTCACGAGGACTGTCTTCCTTAAATTTGAAAAGTGAACGCATGAACAATTGAACAGCGAAAGAAAACCTGCTACTTCATCCTTGGTGGAAGGAAAATTACATCCTGGAGTTAGCATAGAGTCGATTGGTTAAATTGTGACCACGATTTATCACCTGCCCTGTGTTAGGAAACTACTGTTAATTACGACTTGGTATAATCGCAGTTGTTTATGAGCAGGTGATTGAGGTGATGCTTGGTCTTAGTTCTTAGCATCAGTGTAAGAGGTGTCTCCCTTGAGATCACAACCTGATATTAGCACACATCGTTAGAATCAGACAAATGATCGGTTTGCGAGTGGATTCACAACTTATCAACTAAACGCCCTACTGTACGAGTATTTGCAATTTATGAGGTGGCAACCAAAACTGCATTTGGAACTTGTTTATGTTTAGCAGTCTTCTTTTTATAGTTTTTATGCAACTTCACCAGAAAATCGAAGGTGAGTAAGGATAACTGAGCCATATAGATATCAAACTTTCAAGCTGTGACGTGTGAGACGAGTCTCATTGATAGGGTGTCCGCTCACAATCTCACGTAATTGATACGGTTATTCCTGACATACCTTTTTAAGAACCAAAAAGAATCTCCTCATTCGGATGAGAATCAGAAGAGTTCACCATGTCAGACTTCCAATCCTCATGAGCAACTTGATTAGCACACGCTTCACCGAATATCAATTTATGTTTCAACTTCGAGATTTTAGGATTTTCGACAACAAAGCTATAGTTCAGCGGTTTCGATGTGATTTACCTGATCTCAGTGTCTCTCGAGAGCGTTGAACAAAAGGCAACGCTGTGAATGCATTGTTGCATGGAACCGCAACTATTACAGGTGAAGTGAAGTGTTTTCTCCATTTGTACATGGTTTGTAAAGGAGTCGGGAAATGTGACACATCCACTAGAACTGAGATGAGTTAAGCTGGTCTGGACATACTGGAAATTCTCAGCGGGTCTACAAGGAGTTAGAAATATTGATAAGTGCTTTTTCAATTTGTAAAATAAGCCCCCAATCAACAGTGTCATGATTCTTTGATGTTAGCCAAATTTTGTTCTTTTTTAATTCATCTGCGCTTCCGTTGAAGACCAACGTGATCCCACTAAGTGAGTAACTATCTATATCATTAGTTCTTTAATTGGGGGCTGGTATGAAAGGATGAACGTAATATTAACTTTTTTATTGTTATGAAATTTTAATTTGGAATTTAAGTTAAAATACTTAAATAAATAAAAGGGACGAGAAGACCCTATAGAATTTAAAAATTAAATTGTAAAATAATTTTTTGGTTGGGGTGACATAAAATTAACTTTTTTTTGGTTAATCATTGATAGATGATTGGATGATCCTGAAAAATTTAGAGAATAAGATAAAATTACCTTAGGGATAACAGCATAATATTTTTTTGAAGATCATATTTATGGAAATGTTTATGACCTCGATGTTGAATTAAGTTTACATTTGAATGTAGAGATTTAAGTGTTAAGTCTGTTCGACTTTAATTTTTACATGATTTGAGTTCAGACCGGCGTGAGCAAGGTTGGTTTCTATCTTTTTATAATTATTTTGGTTTAGTACGAAAGGATTAACTAATTTTATTTATATTATGTAGTAAGTTATTAAAATAGACTTTCTATTTTGACAGATTTAATGTGTTAAATTTAGGATTTATTTATGTAAAAAATTACAGGTAGAAATATTTGTTAATATAATTACATATTTATTTATAAGTCTTTTTTCTTTAATTAGTGTAGCTTTTCTAACATTGCTTGAACGTAAAGTTTTAAGTTTTATTCAGTTACGTAAAGGACCTAATAAAAGAGGTGTAATCGGAATTTTTCAACCTTTTAGTGATGCAATTAAGTTATATACTAAAGAATTTTTCATTCCTCTTAATGCCAAAAACGATGAAATTCTGTTTCGTGTTAATATAGGCCGGGCGGTGCCGCGAACTCTTGACGTTCGCGCGCCTCCCGGAGTGCTTTTTCCAAAATTTTCAGCAGTTTGTCTTCTATGATCAATAAAAATTAGCCATACAGCCAATTCAAGAATGAGACTTTCCCCCAAAAGTACCTAGCTACCTAGAACTTTCTAAGTTTCCATCAAAATCGTAACATTTCAAGGGAGTTGCTATGTAGATATGACAAAAATGTCAGGAATATTTTCAACTCTAATACCCAGAAACAGATTTACACGTATTTTTTATACATCTTAATTTCTCCTAAATGATTTATAGGAGTTTGCACGGGTTCCAATTCTTTAATATCTTTGTCAGCAATCCGCTTAGTTCAAACAAATATTCCGCCTTATTCCGCTTGTGTAAGTTTCTACATATTAGTCTACCAATAGTTGAAGCGATATCTCAAAACAGGTACCTAAGTCTAAGCTAGTAAATATTAAATATAACTTATAACTCATGTGTAACTTTATAATAAGTCAAAATATTTGCATTCTTTATAGCAAAATATCTCGGTGTGTCTTCGGACCATAGGCGGAAGACTAGGTTCTTTTAAGAATCTGGTATAATGTAGAAGTAGATTTGAATAATCTCAAAAGTAGAAATCATATTTAAAATGATATTAGAATATTTAAAATAATTCCAATGTACAAAATAAATATTTTAATATTCAGTCGGTTTTGCCATCGTAAATATTCTTCAGTTATTCTGGATTTTTATTAAATGACTTAATTTTTATTTGAAGAAAAATGTTCATTGGATTTACAAAAGTATTCAAATTGTCCAGAATTTTTGCCGTTTCAGGTTTCTACGTAACATACCCATTTTTTAGAACACCCAACACTAAATTGATGGAATATCTACCTAGGTCTGACGGGGAAACAAGGATTAATAATAATAATCTTAGAACTTAGGTGTTTAGAATAATATTTCAATGTGTTTATGATTTATAGCTTGGACTTTGGTTGGTGTCTAATATTTTATGACAAATCAACACAATAAGCTAGAGCTAAACTTCATAATCATACCTAAACCTACGCAATATATTTCTTTCTTCAAAGGTAAGGATAACATTTTTCAATATTTTTGTTTTGTAAATATTGATGTTGTTAGTATCAGATTTCATATCAGCATGGTTTTATTGATTCTATAGCTAAATTCCGTCGCTTCGCTCCGGAATCCCGCTAGTTCATCCCGAGGCATGGCCAAACTTGTGGAAAAGGCATGGCCGAACGGTCGCTTCGCTCCGGAATCCCGCTAGTTCATCCCGAGGCATGGCCAAACTTGTGGAAAAGGCATGGCCGAACTTGTATCATCAAACTAAAAACATAAACGAAACTCAAATATTAGGCGAGCGAGGAAAAGTTTTCTCTCCCGCAGTCTCTGCACTAACTAAAACGTAAACGAAACTCAAATATTAGGCGAGCGAGGAAAAGTTTTCTCTCCCGCAGTCTCTGCACTCTGTGTATTTCTTATGACAACGAAACTCAAAATATTAGGCGAGCGAGGAAAAGTTTTCTCTCCCGCAGTCTCTGCACTCTGTGTATTTATGGAGATCCTAAACGAAACTCAAATAGGGTAAGTGTACCATTTATTCGCCCACCTAAAAAACGTACCATTTATTGGCCCACCTGTACCATACGCCATGTTATAAATGTTTGTGATTTTATTAATCTCATCCAGAATGTAAGGGATACTATACTAGTCATATTGGACAAAAATGGACTTTTCATGTTCTTAGAATGTCAGAAGACGGTTCTATTCCATGAAAAACTCAATCTGTACTTCACAATTCTAGCCCAGCAAAATTTGACAAACGAAACGGTTCGATATTTGTCTATTACTGAGGACAGTGAAAAGAAGGGACTCTGATAAGAAAATATAGAAATTAGTAACTTTCGCTGATATGTGAAAATTTGAGAAGTTTATCTTTGTCCAATAGAATCCTTAAACGTAGACCCTATGAACAACTGACCTTGTTGACAATTTGTAAACCAAATGAGAACTGCATAGAAAGGTCGGACCAAACTTGACAAAACAAAAGATCATTATCACCTGATCCATTGAGAGAGAGAGAGAGAGAGACAGAGAGAGAAAAGAGGACACTGGAGATTTTAGAAGAATTCTTTTGGGACAAAAATACCTAATAAACGAGATATTTGTTTATTCAAGGAAAAAGCTAACAAAAATGTGTAAACTAAGAGAACAATGGATGAATTATGAGTCGAAAAGAGAAGAATAGGAGAAGGTGAGAAAAACAAATCACCTGACACTTTGACAACAATGCTATGGGGGATATAGAGTCACTCTGGCGGTAAAATTTGGCACCCTGGGCGATAGGTTCGTTAACGTCCTTTGAAGTGGGGGATATAGAGTCACTCTGGCGGTAAAATTTGGCACCCTGGGCGATAGGTTTGTTAACGTCCTTTGAATTTTTTACTTTTTTAGGAGGCTAAGACCCATCCTGGGCAATAACTCATAGTAGTGGCAAGTAAGTGACCACTTAAAAGACATCAACAAAACGCCCAAGTGAGGATTGGAGTGAGTCTTCAGCACTTCGAACTTTGCCCATCATCAACGGGAATCTGAAGCTCAATGCTCCAGTTCAATCGAGGCAATTCGCTACCAAATGAACTTCACACGGTTTGATTGATTTAATTTTCATAATTTAAAATACCTCACACCTCACTGTTCCAAACACCCAATTAAAAATTATTCACCAGCAGCGTATAGCGCAGATTCATTGGCATCAAAATCCTTTGAATTTTTTACTTTTTTAGGAGGCTAAGACCCATCCTGGGCAATAACTCATAGTAGTGGCAAGTAAGTGACCACTTAAAAGACATCAACAAAACGCCCAAGTGAGGATTGGAGTGAGTCTTCAGCACTTCGAACTTTGCCCATCATCAACGGGAATCTGAAGCTCAATGCTCCAGTTCAATCGAGGCAATTCGCTACCAAATGAACTTCACACGGTTTGATTGATTTAATTTTCATAATTTAAAATACCTCACACCTCACTGTTCCAAACACCCAATTAAAAATTATTCACCAGCAGCGTATAGCGCAGATTCATTGGCATCAAAGCTTGCGGAATCATGAGTGGAACTTTAATTTGGTGCATGTCAAATGGTCTTATTTATGAGGGAAAAACATATTTTGTGCAAAACTCTTTCGAAGTCGAGCACAAAATTCACTCTGTCGTCCAATGTTACCCAGCTGACTTAGGTAAACTCGACTATTAGGTAACCAGGTGGGTATTTACGTTTAGAAATCGTTTCTTTTTTCATTGTTTTTGTATTTTGTACATTTTTCATTGGGTTCTTTTTGTTCAGCTGGTCCATTCAATGTTTTCGTTGATAGGGACAATAGCTTTTACCGAAAATGTCTTCAAATTTTACAAATTTTTCGAAATCAGATTCAATTCAAAGTCAATTTCGAAATCAGATTCATATTTAGGGTGAGCATCTAGTAATTACTTTCCGGTCCACTTGTCGACTTCTCGTTATTTTATTTGAATCTCGTTTGATTAATCTGATAATTATAGCTTCAAATGACAGCCGTCGTCCAATGTTACCCAGCTGACTTAGGTAAACTCGACTATTTACGTATTTACCAGGTGGGTATTTACGTTTAGAAAGCGTTTCTTTTTTAATTGTTTTTGTATTTTGTACATTTTTCATTGGGTTCTTTTTGTTCAGCTGGTTCATTCAATGTTTTCGTTGATAGGGACAATAGCTTTTACCGAAAATGTCTTCAAATTTTTCGAAATCAGATTCAATTCAAAGTCAATTTCGAAATCAGATTCATATTTAGGGTGAGCATCTAGTAATACCTCTGTATAAATTACTTTCCGGTCCACTTGTCGACTTCTCGTTATTTTATTTGAATCTCCTTTGATTAATCTGATAATTATAGCTTCAAATGACAGCCAGAGAGAGAAAAGAGGACACTGGAGATCAGAGAGAGAGGGGGAGAGAGAGAGAAAAGAGGACACTGGAGATTTTAGAAGAATTCTTTTGGGACAAAAATACCTAATAAACGAGATATTTGTTTATTCAAGGAAACATGAGACAAGCTGACAAGGATAATGTTCTAACGATGCGATGTAGGATAAATACAAAATGTTTAAAATAATACATGTAGGTACCTATTGAAATTAGTTTTGCTAATAACTAAAGAAAGTTGTAAACTCACTATCTACAGACATTTCGGAATTTGTAAAATCTCCTAGCCTAATCTATTCATTTGTTTTATAATATTTTCCACCTTCTTCTATCTTCATTACCTTTAAAGAGTACCTACCTTCTTATTCCTCCACAGATTGTTCATCATGGTGAATCCATCTGATATGGATAGCACGTTGAAAATGCACAGCACTGAACCTATAACTACAAGAGGAGAAAAGATGATTCAGTTATGACTAACTGCCAATGTCAGCTGTCAAGACTACTTAGAGTTATATGCTGACAGTAATGATCATTTTTAATGAGGAAAAATATTCAAAACATGAGACAAGCTGACAAGGATAATGGTCTAACGATGCGATGTAGGACAAATACAAAATGTTTATAAAATAATATATGTAGGTACACCTATTGAAATTAGTTTTGCTAATAACTAAAGAAAGTTGTAAACTCTCTATCTACAGACATATCGGAATTTGATGTAAAATCTCCTAGCCTAATCTATTCATTTGTTTTATAATATTTTCCACCTTCTTCTATCTTCATTACCTTTAAACTTTAAAGAGTACCTTCTTATTCCTCCACAGATTGTTCATCGTGGTGAATCCATCTGATATGGATAGCACGTTGAAAATGCACAGCACTGAACCTATATTAACCACAAGAGGAGAAAAGATGATTCAGTTATGACTAACTGCCAATGTCAGCTGTCAAGACTACTTAGAGTTATATGCTGACAGTAATGACCAGACAAATATGTCATTAATGTCACTAATGGGAGCTAATGACATTTCTGGGTCTGATTGCAAGTACTTGGAACAGTTTATGGACACAAGACTGCAGAAGATCATTAGGATGGTCCATTGGATTCCAGGTAATGCGAATTTTGTCTGCAAATGTTAATAGCTTTATTGTTTTTGCTCCTTTCAAATTTTACCGAATTTCTTTAATAATCTTTTGTTGCATAGGTAACTTACAATGTTAGGTCACGATATGATGTTTCTATTCCTGTATTACCTACCTATGTCTGTTAGGTAGTATGCCTTTCTGAGTGAGAATACCTATTCGTCAAACATCCCATATAACTTACAATGTTAGGTCACGATATGATGTTTCTATTCCTGTATTATCTACCTATGTCTGTTAGGTAGTATGCCTTTCTGAGTGAAAATACCTATTCGTCAAACATCCCAAATTCTTGAAAATATTTTACTACTATTCAAAAGAAGCATCCAAAGAGAAAAAAAAAATTGGACATCAAACATCCTAAAAAACATCAAGAGAAAAACCGGCAAGAATGTGCTAAAAGATCCCAATCTGATCTGACGGACTTTTCAGACATTCTCAGACCACCCTATACGAAGGACGAAGATACCTGAATTGAGAGATCAGGCGTATACCACAAACTTTTAGGTCAGAATTATGTTGGTAAATACGAAGGACGAAGATACCTGAATTGAGAGATCAGGCGTATACCACAAACTTTTAGGTCAGAATTATGTTAGATAAAGTAATAATAATGTACTATTCTAACTAGAGAAGTAATGGGTAGGTAATATACGAGATTTGAGATTAGGTATCATAATGATATCTAGACAAAAATATATGGGTACTATAGTCGTCAGTTGAAAGAACAAAGTTTCCTTTTTTCATCGTATGTGCCTACCTTATATGCCAACATTCAGAAAATATTAAGTGCTTATGGGTAGGTATTAGGTAAATATAATATAGGTACGAGATTTGAGACTATCATAATGATATCTAGACAAAAATATATGGGTACTATATAGTCGTCAGTTGAAAGAACAAAGTTTCCTTTTTTCATCGTATGTGCCTACCTTATATGCCAACATTCAGAAAATATTAAGTGCTTTTGTGATTGTGTTTTCAATAAAATAAAAGCCTTGGTGCTTCATTTTGGTCTAGCATCAGCAAATTCCACAGCATCGCCGAAGACATACATTTCTTCAAATTCAAACAAATCCCAGACAACTTCCACGATATTGATTCGTTCCGCGAATTCTCACAGGCTCACAGGTCATAAATTATTTATTATTCGCACCTAATAACCACATTAGGCGCTCTTGTCAAAATAACACCAACATCCTAATCCTAAGCGATTAGTAGAGACTTGGCTCCTATTTAAGCTCCCAGATATTTCTATGTCGAAATTAAATGATTGTGCTTTACATACGCTGATAAATTTGATCAACTCGTCATAAAAATAGAAACCAATCATAATATTAATAATAAAATAAAAATACCTATATAATAAAAACAGCAAAATCCACACATTCATAAAAAAAGCTCTCACATACTGGCGTTATTCGTTACCAGTTTGCTGACAGATCCGTTTCTCTAAACTAGATAATCGAGCTATCATTTCAGGCTCTCACATACTGGCGTTATTCGTTACCAGTTTGCTGACAGATCCGTTTCTCTAAACTAGATAATCGAGCTATCATTTCAGTTAGTAGACACTTGGCTCCTATTTAAAGCTCCCAGATATTTCTATGTCGAAATTAAATGATTGTGCTTTACATACGCTGATAAATTTGATCAACTCGTCATAAAAATAGAAACCAAACTACTTGTCTCATTCAATTTTACACATGAAACAGGAAACAGTTGATAGATCGAACTCATTTACCATTCTTTATCTATTTATGCTAATTTAATCGTCTATTACTTTATTAGAAAAAACTTTAAGAATCTCTTCATTAATAGGCCAGGTAGCACATGGTATAGCATCAGGCTATTAGTAGAAATATAGGATTGAGTGATATATCAATTTCAGCAATTGGAGACAAGTTGGAGAATTCAATCTAGTAGTTTTGAACAAACTTTAGGCCAGGTAGCACATGGTATAGCAGGCTATTAGTAGAAATATAGGATTGAGTGATATATCAATTTCAGCAATTGGAGACAAGTTGGAGAATTCAATCTAGTAGTTTTGAATGTCTCCTTTGATTTGTTCATTAGATCGTCCAGTGTTCTCATTTGGTATACGATGTTGATTATGTTAAATGAATGATGCAGATTTGGTATCTGATGGATTTAGTGCTGTTATTTCGTTTATTCGAATTCTTTGCCTTTATCAGAAATTGGTAATCTTCTTGATTATGTTAATCCCCAATAGTTGTCTATAAAACTTGGGTTTAACATTTTGATCGAAACCGAAATCAATTTTGTGTCTTGTCCTTGTCAATTTACAAACGTCTCTTCAGGATTAACAGTCAAGAGTTGATGAAAAAGCGTTCATAAAAAACTCATATTTATGATATCCCATGTTATTCATAGTAGAAAAAGATGTCGTAATTGTCATATTTACAGATAACGTCATTATTTTTAATCAAGCTATTCTACAAAGAAAATTAATTTACGTATGTACGAGTATGCTCTTTGAACTTTCGTAATTTAGTCTATTATGTGCCTACCTGGGACTAAATTTTTTCGTGTGTTTACGAAAGGAATAATTACTGTCGTTTGTTGATAAATAAGTAATTGCTCATAAGATTGAGTAGTATCTAGCCATTTACGTATTTTAGAAGAGTGTGTACCTATTTTTGGCTAGGTGGAATAGAATACCAATGCTATAATTCTCTCAATTTTATTCCTTTGTTGAGTTGTTGCTTTATTTTCAAAAACTCATGAAACCAAATGAAAATATAATAAGTTAGTAGAACCTCAGACTTATTTTATTTATTTTTCTCTCAAGAAGGATTTGGTGAGAACCTGAGAAGTTCTCAGACCAGCAGGGAGTTGTGAAACTGACAAATGTGGTGTGTATTTAATGCAGAAGCTTCTTTCTTAACCCGATCTTCCAGTTTAAAGTACTCACAACATGAGGTTGGTGCACCATAGTCATAAACCATAAGCTTACGGTTTACAGTGCCCCCAATTAACACCAGCGTCTAATCTCTAATCCTTCCATTGAATGGGGATTTTGACTCTAAAAAAAGCATCCAAAGAGAAAAAAGTTTGGACATCAAACATCCTAAAAAAACATCAAGAGAAAAACCGGCAAGAATGTGCTAAAAGATCCCAATCTGATCTGACGGACTTTTCAGACATTCTCAGACCACCCTGCAAGTTCACACTAGCTGATAACTGGTAACCTGGTCGTCTTATGAAAACATCAAATTTGTATCACCAGTTTCAAACAGAGGCCCAGAAGTCGGAATTTGAATTCCTTAGATGTCACCGTTCCTCAGAAGAGAGAGGATCTTATCAGAAGTTTTTTTTCTTTTTTGCAGAAAATGATTCGTTGGAGTAAATAAAATTCTCATGAAAGAGAGTGCTAATCCGAATGAATGATGATCAGGCTTGTTTTGTAGGGTAGAGATGAACCAAACGTTTATAGATTGGAAATATGTGTCCACATAAAGTCGACGGCTGTCGATCTACATGAATTTATTGTGAATCGATGTGGATCAACGGCCGGTCGGCTAATATGTTTGGACACACCTTTAAAGAAAACAGACACTCACTTTAATACTAAGGCAAAATCTACAATCTGATGATGGCAGTAAACTTTTCAAGAAGAATGTATTAGGTTCACGGGTAAAAAGCGCCCGTAAATGTTTGTACATTCTCTAACTTGATCAAAACGGACAAAGATTATGAAGTAAAAATACACAAAACCGTATGCCAAAGGAAGAAATCGTAAAGATTATTGGCTAAGGCTTAGTACGACTCAAAAAGGATTCAAAAGTAAATAAGGTTTAATCAGATTATGGGAACAATTGGTTCGGATCTTCGGATTCAATCCTATAATCGGTTTATTTGGAAACAGTTTGAGTACTGTTCTCAGTTCTTTCATTTGAAGATTCGCTTCAACTATCCTACATTGCTCATTTCAGATACCTACCTACATAAACGTTTTATTTTTCTACGACCAAAATTGTCTCTGTTACTTCAGGTATTAAACATGATTTAGGAATTTATATCCCAGCGTTAGCTCCATCAATTAATTTTCCATTTGGACCATTTGTTCCTACTAGAACATACAATCAAAATCAGCCTAGGTGCCTCTCATGTCTGATTATAACTATAAACCTACATACATTGAAATTCGTGTTCAAATTAATATTTCAATTTCGCAAAGCTTATAAGAATACCAGGTCCCAATAATAAGCTGAATATATAAATAGATCAGTTGCGCTTACTTGGGTGATGTTTCAAAGTCATAGAGCAGGAAAAATGAGGACCAACGGAATTTTTCTTTTTCTTCTACGACTTCTAGATTCCGAGATAAATCGATTTAAAAAATACCGGTAAATCGTGAACTTTGACGTCACGGCATACGCTCCCGTACACGATGACGTCACATCAAATGTCCCGAGCAAAGTTCCCTCGTAGGCAACACATTAATGTGTTTGTGCGCATACGTTTCTGCGCATTTCTTTCTGCTCCTTGCACACTTGCGTCACACATCTTTGAACTCTTTCATTAGAACGGAAAATAAAAATTGAATTTTCGACCTTTTACAGTTGTTATTTTTTTGGAGTTTTGACCTCAGATTTGGATTTTTCCCAACTTTTTACATAGGGATCGACCATTTATTTATAATTTTTACCCATTTGCAACACTGCTCCATTATAATGTAATATGCAAATTATTATGAAGAGCTATGATCATTGATCATCTATTATGTTTAAGGATTCAGAAGATTGTTTCCAAATTACCATAATCTATTGCCAAATAAGCCAAATTTGAAAAGACGTCTTTTTCTCTCCTTAGTTTTCTTTATTTTTATACGGTCGTTTGGCTGATCAAATATCATGCCTGGTGATTTGCATAGGATCATCATTATGCCAAAGTCATCATCGACATCATTAATTCAAATCACATTGTCAGCTCTTTGGTCCTTGAACCGTTTTATGAAATCAACTGCACAGTGGATCAATTGAATTTTACATTTTCTTCTCCTTGCCAAAATGGGTGGTCAACCTGGCAACCTGGTTCATGTGATTTGTGAAGGTCGTGTTGGCGAATTTCAAGAAACAGAAATACAGAATCGTGGTGCTCGGAAAGTGTGAATGTGTTTTTAATTGTTTAATATTTAGATTCCCATTTCTAATCTCGTGAGCAACAGGTTGAAGCAGCCTCAAGCTGAAGAATACAGCTCTCAATTAAACATGATCCCTCACGAGCCACCTGGATTGATTTAATAACATAATTGACATGGATCACGAAGCACACAAACTACTCGACCACACAGAAATCAATATCTCGTGTCAGAAATGTTTTGGCACAAGCTCAGCTTGGGTTCTTTGCATTTCATTTTGGTTTCGTCTTCGCTTCTGTCATTCACGATTCAAAATATTTGCATATCACGTCATGTTTGCCAATTTCGCTATGGTTGTTCTGTTTCTAGCTATCATTAATATTAAACTACTGTATGCTAACGCGTAACTTGGTCTTGTAATTGAGAGATCAATGTTCTGCAGATCTATAGTAAACATCTCTTTTCATGATGCCAATACCTTTTAAAACTTTATTGCAATGGTTGAGCTTTCTATTATTTACATTTTCCTTTGAAAGTTTTCTACCAGAGTTGATATTCATCATACATGTATCCAAGAGCTGAGAGCTTTGACTGAAGAACTATGAATACCTGCTATGTACAATGTTACAGATCATATCCACTTTTTCTTCTGATCTATACAGCATCGATAAAAGTAATATTAATCAAAATTCTTCTCCAAATTTATGAAATGGTCAGTATGCTTCTCAAATAAACGACAGTCCGAAAAGAGCCATCGTTATTCATCTCTATTCTCTCTACCATTATGGTTCTCTCTATTATTAGACAGTTTCCTTTGAAAGTTTTCTACCAGAGTTGATATTCATCATACATGTATCCAAGAGCTGAGAACTTTGACTGAAGAACTATGAATACCTGCTATGTACAATGTTACAGATCATATCCTCTTTTTCTTTTGTTCTATACAGCAATATTTTGTTCTATTCTCCAAATTTGTGTGGAATTCATGAAATGGTCAGTATGTTTCTCAAATAAACGACAGTCCGAAAAGAGCCATCGTTATTCATCTCTATTCTCTCTACCATTATGGTTCTTATCGAACATCTTATCAAACATTTAGGTGGGGGATTATTCTCTGCAGAGTTGCCAATCCGCCTGCCATGCTGTCTGTATTTTGGTCAGCAGAACTTAAGTAACTTTAAGGACACAAACATATTTCTTCGTTCAATTGGAGAATAAGAGATCAATACCAGTCCAATATCTACCGCCGAGGTATTAGTACAAGATCGCAGACTGTTCACATCAGACATTCCGCCTTTATTCAATAACAAATAAGAAGTCTTCTTTTTATAGCATCTTGAATGGGTCTGCATTTCTGCTTTATTCTCAACTTATTCAACACGTACAGAAGGATTGTAAAGTATAAAAAGTTCTCATTCAACTTTTCTTGTGACCAGTAAAGAGAACATCCATACCTTGCAACTTGATGATATTATTATTATTCTTATTTTAAGATAAGTATTTCATCACCGTCTTTATTTTGTAGCAATGAAACAACTGCTACATTAGATTCATGTGGTCTGTGTCATAGGGTGCTCATCCTGTGATATGTCCCTCATTAGATGGGTGATAGGAGACATAATAAATACTTCCCATTTACTTAGAAGCTGTGTCAACACAAGAAAGTAAGCTGTTCAAATATTTGCAATCAAAATATCCAGTGGTAACGTGCTTGCTTGCCATGCAGAAGGTCCCGGATTCGAATCCCACCATCGACAAAAATTTGTACTCGTTTTTTGATTGCTTTTTATTATTATTATTATTTTAAGATAAGTATTTCATCACCGTCTTTATTTTGTAGCAATGAAACAACTGCTACATTAGATTCATGTGGTCTGTGTCATAGGGTGCTCATCCTGTGATATGTCCCTCATTAGATGGGTGATAGGAGACATAATAAATACTTCCCATTTACTTAGAAGCTGTGTCAACACAAGAAAGTAAGCTGTTCAAATATTTGCAATCAAAATATTTTCCCCAATCAAAATATTTTAACCGTGCCCCTAATATTTTCAAATATTAGGGGCACGGTTGGTCCAGTGGTAACGTGCTTGCTTGCCATGCAGAAGGTCCCGGATTCGAATCCCACCATCGACAAAAATTTGTACTCGTTTTTTGATTGCTCTTTATTCAATAACAAATAAGAAGTCTTCTTTTTATAGCTTATTGAATGGGTCTGTATTTCTGCTTTATTCTCAACTTATTCAACACCTACAGAAGGATTGTAAAGTATAAAAAGTTCTCATTCAACTTTTCTTGTGACCAGTAAAGAGAACATCCATACCATGCAACTTAATGATGAGATGATTGGGAATATCGATTCATGAATGTAGAATTGGAAACATCCTTAGTAAGAAGATATGTGAGGAATGCAAACATGAAATCGATCGTGTGATTCGTGTGCATGGCAAAGCTCAATGCAGTACAAAATTCAAGTGATTAAAAAACAACAATGAAGGACAGTACAAACGCATTCATCAAAGTAATCGTGTGCATGGCAAAGCTCAATGCAGTACAAAATTCAAGTGATTAAAAAACAACAATGAAGGACAGTACAAACGCATTCATCAAAGTTAGAAGAAATGTGAGGAATGCAAACATGAAATCAATCGTGTGCATGGCAAAGCTCAATGCAGTACAAAAGTCAAGTGATTAAAAAACAACAATGAAGGACAGTACAAACGCATTCATCAAAGTTGCATTTGACGGTCCGCTGCGCGAGATTCTTTTTAATTAATATGATTTTGATTTCACCGAATCCAGAAGTACCGACAAAAGAACATCACGACCGCGTCTAAAATATGCAGTAATTGGCAGTTACCTAAAAGATTACAAACTGCAATTGCAATTATGTTGTAATTGCAGTTTGGAGGCATGTTTGGCCAATAATTCATCTTGACAAGACAGGAGCTGGTCAGAATGCTGCGCTCGTGGTAGTTGTGGCGGCATCGGCAACATTGAACATAATTTGTAGAACATGGGCGTGTGTTACTAGTCCGTTTTCTATATGCATCCTGACTCCTGATATGATCCGAACTTTAATCCGAATAGTGCTGACAGAGGGACCTATGTTCCTCGATTAAAACTTCTTAGATCTAGATCAAATTTAAAATTGTAACCTTCGTTAACGATTATCCTTTTTGCTGATCTAATAATATGTGTTCGTGATGGTCTCGTTGGCATTGTTTTGGCAATATTATTAAATCTGAAAGAGTTATAAAAAGATGAGATAGGATTTTGACAGTGTCAACAGTTGCATTTATCAGCATGTAATTAATATCGAGTGTCATGCAG
Source organism: Diaphorina citri (assembly GCF_000475195.1). Taxonomy (NCBI): domain Eukaryota; kingdom Metazoa; phylum Arthropoda; class Insecta; order Hemiptera; family Psyllidae; genus Diaphorina; species Diaphorina citri. The sequence goes on from NW_007377784.1 coordinate 216,786, forward strand.
TTATCAAAACAATTTTGGCAATATTATTAAATTTGAAAGAGTTAAAAAGATGAGATAGGATTTTGACAGTGTCAACAGTTGCATTTATCAGCATGTAATTAATATCGAGTGTCATGCAGTTATCAAAACATGTTCACATAAAAATAAAGTAGCGAGAAATAATAACTTATGTGAGTTTAATTACGTCTAAAAATTTTAGCAAAAAATTGTTAATATGTTTTTAAATACTTTGTTCGCCGTCTAATACACACAAAAGTTGATCTAATTAATTTTTGCCTCCATTTAGAACGAAATTTGATACGTTTGGAAATTGATATAACATTCTTGAAAGTCTTCCGCACTTATATTCGGGCTAAATAGTTCTTCAGGGCGGTAGACGGCGTCCTTTACGAAATTACCGCGACCATTAGGTCGTAAATAAACTAAGGATTTATGTTTTCTTATCACAAGTGTCTGAGTTTCTAAACAGATTAAACCTTTAAAATAAAACCGAAGCAAATTCACCAAAGGATCAAAATCGAAGAAAAGGCTATCACAAGTGTCTGAGTTTCTAAACAGATTAAACCTTTAAAATAAAACCGAAGCAAATTCACCAAAGGATCAAAATCGAAGAAAAGGTTATCACAAGTGTCTGAGTTTCTAAACAGATTAAACCTTCAAAAAATAAAACCGAAGCAAATTCACCAAAGGATCAAAATCGAAGAAAAGGGTTTAATTGATTGCTCCAATTATTATAAAAATTAAGAAATCTATTCATTTTAAAGAACCTTAAATCTAGCCTTCAAAAGAAGACGGAAATTTGAATATCTTAAAGAGGGTTGTCCACGGGGTGATTTCTACGTTACATGTCTATTGGGGCAGACAGACCACCTAAGCGACTGTCTATCAATCATGGTAAGTATGGTCTAGCAGTCTAGCTCCTAGAAGCTGAAACTAATTCATCATAGTAATAAAACGGATGGAGTACCTACAGGCTACTTCATTTTTCTAGAAGGGGAGGTCTATGATTTTGACAAGATGTTACCACGACTTACATCTTTGTTTAGATTTTAGAAGAAGAACAATATCCATGTTGTTCCACGGGAGAAGGTAAGGTAAGGTAAATACGAAGGACAAAGATACCTGAATTGAGAGATCAGGCGTATACCACAAACTTTTAGGTCAGAATTATGTTAGATAAAGTAATAATAATGTACTATTCTAACAGCCGCGGTCACCAAAGCATAAATAAAGTTGTCAAAAGTGGTCCGCCTGACACGTCATAAATTCAATACATTGAAGTAGCAGGGTCCAGATATCGGAAGCGGCAAGTCTTCAATCGCGCCACTATTAATTAGACTTTCATGTAATTAACCAAACACAAACAAGAGGACGAAAAAAAGTTAGATTTCAAAAGAGACCGGACGGAAAGAGATCTCAAAAGAAATTCCCAATGGAAACAGAGCGGCAGAGATGGTGATCCTAATTAGTAGTGCGCTCAGGTAATGGGTAGGTAAATATAATATACGAGATTTGAGACTATCATAATGATATCTAGACAAAAATATATGGGTACCTACTATAGTCGTCAGTTGAAAGTTTCCTTTTTTCATCGTATGTGCCCACCTTATATGCCAACATTCAGAAAATATTAAGTGCTTTTGTGATTGTGTTTTCAATAAAATAAAAGCCTTGGTGCTTCACTCTGGTCTAGCATCAGCAAATTCCACAGCATCGCCGAAGACATACATTTCTTCAAACAAATCCCAGACAACTTCCACGATATTGATTCGTTCCGCGAATTCTCACAGGCTTACAGATCATAAATTATTTATTATTCGCATTTAATAACTAATAACCACATTAGGCGTTCTTGTCAAAATAACACCAACATCCTAATCCTAAGCTGGGAAAGCCGCAAACCAATCGCGGCAAATCACAACCGAAGAGATAGCGGCAAACATTTCCTCAAACAAATCCCAGACAACTTACACGATATTGATTCGTTCCGCGAATTCTCACAGGTCATAAATTATTTATTATTCGCACCTAATAACCACATTAGGCGCTCTTGTCAAAATAACACCAACATCCTAATCCTAAGCTGGGAAAGCCGCAAACCAATCGCGGCAAATCACAACCGAAGAGATAGCGGCGATCGCAAAAAGGTTGAAAAACTTTAATTAAGCAATTAAGTTGTAAATCAATTCCGTAAAGACGCTCTTTGCACCTCTTCGACTAGAAGCTCTATTAGGCGGATTTCCAGGCAGATTCTTGGTCTCAGATTAAGACATTTTTATGATAATGGGGCTATAATTAATGTTATGACTACCATTCTTGACAGTCGGAATGATACGGCACGCTAGAGTCCGGGCCTAGCTGAAGTGACATCACATAACTTTATCGGATAGTTAATACGTATGAGTATTTTAGTAGCTTTATTAGAATTAAATAACATGAACTATTATTAGACCAATGTGACATTGTCTAGATTTAGTTTTAACACTTTTAGCCATCTCTGCTGCAAACCAGTGGTAGTTATGTATGATTTGACCCTACAACTTCCAAGAGTCTTAGGCAGCTCCCCAGTCCTAATGTCTTATAATATTAAGTAACCAACCAAGTAGATACATAGCTAACTAGTCACAACTTCTATCACTTATCCATCATGCCAGATATTTCGTTATTCTAAATATGAAAATAACTTTACTCTTCAAAACCAGTGAAGAGTAAAGTTATTTTCATATTTAGATATTTAAAATGAACCTTCACAAAGTTACTGAGTCTACCATCAATATTTCGCCTTATTAGAATTAAATAACATGAACTATTAGACCAATGTGACATGTCTAGATTTAGTTTTAACACTTTTAAACCATGATAAAGCCATCTCTGCTGCAAACCAGTGGTAGTTTTGTATGATTTGACCCTACAACTCCCAAGAGTCTTAGGCAGCTCCCCAGTCCTAATGTCTTATAATATTCTAAGTAACCAACCAAGTAGATACATAGCTAACTATTCACAACTTCTATCACTTATCCATCATGCCAGATATTTCGTTATTCTAAATATGAAAATAACTTTACTCTTCAAAACCAGTGAAGACTAAAGTTATTTTCATATTTAGATATTTAAAATGAACCTTCACAAAGTTACTGAGTCTACCATCAATATTTCGTTATTGCCAAACCCAGAATCGATTGGCATAAAATTTGTTACGCTCACATCAAGAAAAGTAGCTTGACAGATTTTGTTGAAGCTTAGGCTATCTTTCATTGATACACAGAATTATCCAAATTTCAGGAGGAAGATGACGGTATTAGTAATTATTAGTATCTCCAGTAAATTTACGTCTACACTATGTCGATTGACATCGGCTGCTATGCTGCTAACCCATATAAAACAACCGAGATCAGAGGATTTTTTCGAAAAAAGTAGTACCTATAGTGTGAACGTGTTTCAGTCGATGTTGATTGACCATAGTTGTACAAAATACGAATAACTTGATCGACAAAGAAAGCATGTTTTTTCAGAAGTACCAACCACATGTCATACACTCATACCTCTCTCTTGTACAAGAACATGCCCTGCAGAAGTCTCAAGGAGTCAAAATAAATAAAATGCTCTCAACACCTGAGCAATGCGATGGATTACGTTCTGAAAAACCCCCTCACAACTAGGAAGATGACGGTATTAGTATCTCCAGTAAATTTACGTCTACACTATGTCGATTGACATCGGCTGCTAACCCATATAAAACAGCCGAGACCAAAGGATTTTGGAGAAAAAAAGTAGTACCTATAGTGTGAACGTGTTTCAGTTGATGTTGATTGACCATAGTTGCACAAAATACGAATAACTTGATCGACAAAGAAAGCAGTTGTTTCCAGAAGTACCTACCATGCCTCTCTCTTGTACAAGAACATGCCCTACAGAAGTCTCAAGGAGTCAAAATAAATAAAATGCTCTCAACACCTGAGCAATGCGATGGATTACGTTCTGAAAAACCCCCTCACAACTTCAGACCTATTATTAAACCAACCACTAACCAATTTCATCACACCAAACATGATTAGGACCATTGCGAGGACTTCGGTCCGTCAAATTAGACAGCGCACTCGGATACCTTTCTGTGGTGAATCAGAAGGACCGTCAATTTTCCCGGTAATAAAAGGTGCCCAAGTAGTAATTACACTCGTATAAACAGATGCGTGATATATGGAATTGTTTGCTCTTTGCTTACAGCTATGACATGTGTAAATTACAATATTATCGTACCCCACTCATAAATCAATATAGCATTTTCTCCACAAGGAATGCGCCTTGGGTAATCAAGATATTGGACAGAATGTAAGCTAGGGGCATCGGGACGATGGATCCACCACATTTCAAAAGAAAGCTCAAGAAACATTGACCGTGGTGAGGATCTGGACGGGTGACGACGGTTGTGTGATGCTGGTTCAATTTGCATGGGTGACTGGGTGTACTTAATCTCTTGATTACTGTTTTGAAGCTCCATTACAGTGAAATGAGAACACTAGAACAGTATACAGGAATATGATCGATGTTCCTTCTGTGGATTTTTCAAAGAAAATAGACAATATCTATCCAAGAGCATTTTAAACACGATTTAATACTGGAAAATATTTCGATATCTGGATCGAAGGTCCGATAATTATGTCTCTAGATCTCTTTCCGAATATCCTATACTTACTTAGGTGTAGGCTAAAAACTAACATGAGAACTGCAGAAGGTGGAATGTATAATTAAACTAAGCTCTGTGATCAGACCGAAGATAAAAATTTCGTTGATAATCTCGCATCTGTCGTCTTTCTTGGAATTTTTTAAATGTCAAAATTCACTTTCTCAATCGGTACCTACTAAAGTACCCGCTATGCACTTCGATAATTATAATGAAAACATAAATTTAGTAGATATTATTAAAACATTGCTTATTTTACGTGGTTACCCTTCGAAGATCGAATAAAATACTACAGTGCAGTTTTAATCCTGACTGCGATCGATTGGCATAAAATTTGTTACGCTCATCAAGAAAAGTAGCTTGACAGATTTTGTTGAAGCTTAGGCTATCTTTCATTGATGCACAGAATTATCCAACTTTCAGGAGGAAGATGACGGTATTAGTATCTCCAGTAAATTTACGTCTACACTATGTCGATTGACATCGGCTGCTATGCTGCTAACCCATATAAAACAACCGAGATCAGAGGATTTTTTCGAAAAAAGTAGTACCTATAGTGTGAACGTGTTTCAGTCGATGTTGATTGACCATAGTTGTACAAAATACGAATAACTTGATCGACAAAGAAAGCAGTTGTTTCCAGAAGTACCTACCATGCCTCTCTCTTGTACAAGAACATGCCCTACAGAAGTCTCAAGGAGTCAAAATAAATAAAATGCTCTCAACACCTGAGCAATGCGATGGATTACGTTCTGAAAAACCCCCTCACAACTTCAGACCTATTATTAAACCAACCACTAACCAATTTCATCACACCAAACATGGTTAGGACCATTGCGAGGACTTGGGTCCGTCAAAGTAGACAGCGCACTCGGATACCTTTCTGTGGTGAATCAGAAGGACCGTCAATTTTCCCGGTAATAAAAGGTGCCCAAGTAGTAATTACAAGGGATGAACAGGGGGAGGAGGTGTAATAAATGAAATCAGAGAGCGTGAAGTTGGTTATAACAAGAAGTTATCACATCCATAACAAGAAGTTATCACACCTTGTAACAAGGAGTTGATTACAGTCATAACAAAGCCAACATTATTGTAGACATTAACACCTCATGTTGGTGTAATAATAGACACCGAACGTAATAAAACTGTAACGAAAAAGACCGTTAGACCGAATCAACTCTAATAAGTTAAACTACATAGTAAAACATAGGAGTAGTGATACTTATACCAACAATGTTCAAAGAAGGGTAGTAACTAACAGACTGCTTCTACATATTAGTTCAATGCAGGTGTATCATTGAACTTTCGATTTTTGAATGTCTTGCATGAATATCATATAATGAAAACATAAATTTAGTAGATATTATTAAAACATTGCTTATTTTACGTGGTTACCCTTCGAAGATCGAATAAAATACTACAGTGCAGTTTTAATCCTGCATGACTGCGATCGATTGGCATAAAATTTGTTACGCTCATCAAGAAAAGTAGCTTGACAGATTTTGTTGAAGCTTAGGCTATCTTTCATTGATGCACAGAATTATCCAACTTTCAGGGGGAAGATGACGGTATTAGTATCTCCAGTAAATTTACGTCTACACTATGTCGATTGACATCGACTGCTGACCCATATAAAACAGCCGAGACCAAAGGATTTTGGAGAAAAAAAGTAGTACCTACCTATAGTGTGAACGGGTTTCAGTCGATGTTGATTGACCATAGTTGCACAAAATACAAATAACTTGATCGACAAAGAAAGCAGTTGTTTCCAGAAGTAGGTACCTACCATGCCTCTCTCTTGTACAAGAACATGTCCTACAGAAGTCTCAAGGAGTCAAAATAAATAAAATTCTCTCAACACCTGAGCAATGCGATGGATTACGTTCTGAAAAACCCCCTCTCAACTTCAGACCTATTATTAAACTAACCACTAACCAATTTCATCACACCAAACATGATTAGGACCATTGCGAGGACTTCGGTCCGTCAAATTAGACAGCGCACTCGGATACCTTTCTGTGGTGAATCAGAAGGACCGTCAATTTTCCCGGTAATAAAAGGTGCCCAAGTAGTAATTACAAGGGATGAACAGGGGGAGGAGGTGTAATAAATGAAATCAGAGAGCGTGAAGTTGGTTATAACAAGAAGTTATCACATCCATAACAAGAAGTTATCACACCTTGTAACAAGGAGTTGATTACAGTCATAACAAAGCCAACATTATTGTAGACATTAACACCTCATGTTGGTGTAATAATAGACACCGAACGTAATAAAACTGTAACGAAAAAGACCGTTAGACCGAATCAACTCTAATAAGTTAAACTACATAGTAAAACATAGGAGTAGTGATACTTATACCAACAATGTTCAAAGAAGGGTAGTAACTAACAAACTGCTTCTACATACATTAAGGAGCGCGGTAGCGCTCCGCCCCGCCAAGTCAAGAAAGTTTGACCGCGCTACTAGAGATATTATACGCGACAGGGAATCAAACTGCTTCTACATATTAGTTCAATGCAGGTGTATCATTGAACTTTTTTTCTCTCCTCCTACCTCTTTTTTTCTCTCCTCCTACCTCTCGCCCTCTCTTTCTTTCTCTTATGCTCTCTCTCTCTATATATATAATATATGCTCTTCTCCCTTCTTCTCTTTCTTTTTCTCTTGCTCTACCCCTCTCTCTATATATGTTCCT
>NW_007377785.1:0-7853 GCF_000475195.1 Diaphorina citri
GAAATCCATACTGATGGTACACTTTGATAAACACAATTGATAATGATAAAAATTATTTACACTAGATACTTAATAAAAGAATTAACTTGAATGAGTTTCAAGAAAAAATTATGAAAAAATTCAAAATAACATGATTATGATTATTTAAAAATAAAATAAGATAAAGTATTTTATTTTAATTCACTGAACCAGATAATTTCAGATAAATTTGATAATTAGATAATCTCAGATAAATTTGAGAGAAAAATAAACCAAAAGCCTGAATATATGCAGGTACCTACTACCTACCTATATGGATAAAAATTGATAAACCAAAAGACAAACTTTTTCCTAAAAAAAAGAAAATAAGTTTTACTAAGAAAGCAGATAAATGAGCTTTGATAATTGACCAAGATAATACAACACAAAAGCTATGATAAGATAGCAATGGACATTACTCAGTGTACCAACGTCGCTTGGTATACAAAACATTCCCGTCGACACAAAGGCTAAAATGATAGACAAGGAATATACTAACGATTCCAGGAAAAAAGATTAGTTCCCCACTAATCACATAAAAAGCTAACATTAATTTGTTTGCTCACAGACAATAGGGACGAACACTAAAACTTTTTGACACAATACTTTCATAAAATTAAAGAGGAACTCGATAAATTCAAAATCATGTAATCAGCAACCTACCACCTAATAAAGAAAAATAGCTAATTAGATTAAATATGAGGTAAACCAGAGATTTGACACTGATAAGGTAGTCAGAAATGATAAAGATTATAGAAGAACTGAGTAACGGTAGCTTCAAATAATTAGATTAAATATGATAAACCAGAATTGAACTGATAAGGTTAGTTCAAGATTACAAATGCCAAATAAATTCAGGTACAAAAAAGTCACAAAATCATTGAAACATGTTTGAAAAGGGTTATTTATGAAGAAAGTACAAACTTTTGCGGAGCGATCTTTATGTTTACAAGCAAAACAAAATGAAAGAAAGAATTTGGTTCTAGGCATGGGACAAGTTTAAATTGGTTCCTCTAGATGCACATTTAACAAGTTTGCTTGTGCACAAATACCTACTGCTTAAAGCTACCAAATCTTCTTCTAGGGTGCTTACTAGACCTATATAGGTTGAACAATGGAATAAGCAAAAAGCAACAAGTGACTAAGCCTAAAATTTGACCACTTTTCAAATGATGAAAAAACACACTTTTCGTGACCTACCAAGAAAGAAGATGAATGATAAAATGTATAAAGAGACACCACACTTACTGATTTTTGCTGAAAACTTACAGACCCCAGAATACTTGACTGCTACTTAGCAAGATAATTCACGATAAAAAAGATACTTATCCGGGCGAACCGAAGGACCACTATGTTGGAGCCTGTGGGGTAGCTTTCAGGACACAAATTTACCACAAAACTGAGTTTAGATAAGATGGAAGTTTAAATAAAATGATAGAACAACTCACGATAACTTTCAGAACAGGTGTCTCTCATGGCGGTTGATAAAGACTGAACGCGATCTGCGTTGTTGTGATGGCGCATGATCTGATAGGCCCTTTTGATACGATGCACGTTAGGCTCTTTTAATACGATGCACGATAGGCCCTGTTAACACGATGCGCGGCGCGGTAGTCGCGATTATTTGCGGTGGGTAACAGTCAAGATTAGACAATTATATAAAAATGAATATGTGTGTGTGTTTGTTCGAACTTTATGCCTGGCCAAACCGCTCATCTGATTGCTATGGAACTTTGTCAACTTATAGCTTGCATTCCCGTGAAGGTTATAGGCTATTTTCCAGTTCGTTTTTGTTAAGCTACACCGAGCAAGACCACTAAATGGATGGGTGACATGAACGGCCATGCCTTAAGGCGACGGATTTCGGCTAGTCATCAATAATTAACCAAAGAAACGATATCAATATCATTAATTATTTATTTGATCTACTAGTCAATCTCAAGCATTAGAAATTTAGAAACCAACATGTGAACTATGTTGCTTTCTAAAAGAAACGACAGTTATGCCTTGTTCCCACGGCGCTTCCAGAATGAAGTTGTATTGGCAAAGGAGGAGGAATGAGAGGAGTTAAGAATATCGTGGTCCCTAGATGATCGAAACGAAAAAAAAAAAAAAAAAAAAAAAAAAAAAAAAAAAAAAATTTAAAGATCCCCAAAATAAAAAAAAAAAAAAAAAAAAAAAAAAAAAAAATGAAAAAAAAACATTCAAATTCAGCTGGCTCTAGATTCTTAGGTCAAGAAATGTTTACCGTTCTACTTCAAATCTACTCCAGTACTTACGATAAGTTTCTTGGCGAATCCAAAGTCCACTAGTTTGACATATCCACTAGTACTGAGCAGTAGATTCTCTGGTTTTAAGTCCCGGTAGATAATGTTCCGTGAGTGTAAATAGTCAAATGCCTCCACTACACATGCTGTATAGAACCGAGTAGTGGCATCATCAAAATTGCCTTTATCCCTGGGGAGAGAGAGAGAGAGTAATATTGGTTTTTAGACCGTCCTTCCTTTATTATTACGATAGTAATAAAAAAAAGTGTAATGGACGGGCTATTGTATTCGCTTCGGTGTCGTCTGTCTGTGTGTCAGTCTGTCTGTCCCCATAGAAGGACTTATCCAAACCTGGTCGACCTATATATCAAATTAAAGGTCTTTTTACCAGGATAATGGTGGTGCAAATTCTGTTCAGAAAACCAAAAAGCCAAAAAACTGGTTTTTGGGGGATTTTTTTCACATTTTTTCACACAAATGAGCTCTGATGAAATTGGTCGCGACGACCTATGAACTCAAAGCGAGAAAGTTTTAGATAACACTTCAGTCGATCATTTAAGACCGGTTTTAGCGTCACCTATGTTAAGCTGCGCCGAGCAAGGCCAATAAATGGATGGGTGACTTCAACACTATATTGGTAGTTATTAGGAAACATTAAAAGGAATAAAGGGAGAACGGGCTCTAGTCTTGATTTTAAATCATTACAAGTAAAATCAAATCAATAATAATAATAATTAACTGAATATTAAACAAATTAGGTAGGTACATAGGTATTCTTCAACCACGATCGAATAAACTACGGGCTAAAAAATTCCGGGAGGGACGGGCCCAGCTTGTTGGTTTGAACACAATGAATCTATCGAATCCGGATTAATTGAATCTATCGAATCCGGATTAATTTGACAAGAAAATGTCTTGAAAATCCGAATCCCATGATTGGTCGGATCCAAGGGACAGTTTGCCTATTCTATTCTATTCTATTCTACCTCAATATTGTCCACAGTTCTCCTCCCAGACATGATTCCATGAGCATGTACAGATATTTCTTATCTTTGAATGTCTTGTATAGTTTTACTATGAAGTCACAGTTGGCTTCTCCCATGATTTCCTTCTCAGACATGATGTGCTGCTGTTGTCGTGTCTCTACGATCTGGAAACAACAAGAGAAGATAAATTAAATGGGTTTCAAATTAATAACAGCCAAGTATCATTTTTGTTAATGACCGATGCGCTTTGTGAAGATATTTCTATATATATATGTTAGGGAGAATACGTATCTCCAAATATGGTCTTGAGAGTTGAACAACCCCTGACGGCTGGGTCCTCATGTGTAGCTGCTTCCTTTGCGCACTTGAATCGGTCAAGATAGAGGCGTGTCCTACCCTCTTGTTGATTTCGGAGGAGAGCAGTTAGTCTGTAGTCTACTCTGCCTCCGAGTCAGAAGTAGTCTGTTGAGTCGGTCTGAGTACGATCTCGTAGTGTGTATTGCAAAGGCCCTCTTCCAGGGAAGTTACGCGTTCTTCTCTTCTTTAATAATAATTGTAAGTCATAAGAATGTCGTATCAACAATATAGTATATCTTCCAACTAAAAATTACCTGCGGCGCTCTGAAGTTTCATCAACATATTTGGTGCGGATTTCATCGAGGCATATCAACAATATAGTATATCTTCCAACTAAAAATTACCTGCGGCGCTCTGAAGTTTCATCAACATATTTGGTGCGGATTTCATCGAGGCTAGAGATGAGTTGGTTGAATGTTTCCTGATCTATAACTAGACAGGATACACCTTCTGGATCAGCGGCCACTATGTTAGCAGTACGTAGATCATCCCTGGGGAGAACAACAGAGCATAGACGAGTTAGACAACAGAATATTTGGACCACACGAACCTAATAACTTTCATTCAAGTAATCTCTACGGAATTCTAAGGGAGGGAGGAAATATCAACATTAGATCACTACAGCATATTATTCTGTTTAGTTATATGTACCTATGTAGGTAAGTGAACTCTACAATTCACTTAACTACCAGTTTTACAGGGTCTATCATATTCCATCACTTACCCTTGCAGTGCTTTCTCTCCGAAGAAATCTCCCTTGTACAGGGTCCGGATGTATTTCTCCTCAGTAGAGTTGGGCTGCCAGAAACTGTGTAACAATCATAGCTCAGTATTATTACTTCATTTAACCTTTATTCTTGTTCGTTTCATTATCTTTAATTTTAATAAACAATAAACCTGTTCCTAAGTAATTATTGTAAATAGTTATGGTGTTATTATTTTTCTAATAAGAAGTGATGGAAGGTGACTGGGAGGAAGGCGAGATACGAGGCGGGAGTGTCTCGCCAACATATATATTTAAGGCACAACTGAGAACCAATAGCTAAAATTAAGAGCAATTGCTAATTATTTATTCCTAAGAAATTTAAAGTCCTATATTATAACGTTGATGTTTTCAAAAATCGGAGAATTTGACAACTAGGCCATTTTCCTTCAAGCGTCCAAATATTTTTCTACAATATCAGCACTGGCGTCCAAGGCAGGACAGGTGTTTACGTGATGAACGTCCATAGGAGTGTTGCCAGAACAGAGAGGGCAGTTTGGCGAGTTTTGAGGTAATCTCCCTACTAGTTTAGTTATAGCTATCCCTATAGTCACAGATTCATTACCTGACTCTTCTTCATCTGTTTGAGTGCAAAGGATCTACTAGGATCCCCTGCTATCTGTACTAGTTCTACACGACCAAATCCTCCAACACCCAGGGTGGTAATGACACGGAGGTCTGATAACCTCAGACTTCGGAACTCCTCATTCAGTCTGCAATACAAGAAGGAAACAAATAATATACATATTCAATATGTGTCAATGTGATATCTCAATTTGTACAAAACAATTGAGTTCTATATTTTAGTAGGTAATTTCTTGATCCTTATATCACTGGCGATGTTGTATATTAAGGCGGTCTCTTCTTGATCCGTGTGTGCTAATTATTATTAGGAAACAAATAATATACATACATATTCAATATGTGTCAATGTGATATCTCAATTTGTACAAAACAGTTAAGTTCTATATTTTAGTAGGTAATTTCTTGATCCTTATATCACTGGCGATGTTGTATATTAAGGCGGTCTCTTCTTGATCCGTGTGTGCCGCGTCGATTTTTGTTTAGCACTGTTGTAAAACAAAAGACCAAGAGCACTCATTACCCTATAGGTATTTTTGATGAAATAAATAAACAAAATACCCATGTTCTTTATTTAGCACACAACATACCTAGTAGGCGAAAAATCTTTATCTGAACTGTGAAAATTACTGTATCCGAAGAAGTCAAAAATATCTAGTTATTTAAATGAACAAATATTGTCGAGTGAATTCTTACCTGTTCTACTGCTCAGTTCCATTTTGAGATAAAATCAGGATATAGGTAACAGGGACTGGGAGATATAAGGATTAGATAGGATATAAGTAACAGGGACTGGGAGATATGGATTGGATAGGATAATAGGATTCGTTGGTCTGAACACAAGTAAAGGTGCGAAGCTGCCAAGGATAAGATTAATAGGATAAATACATAGGAATAGAATAAAGATAATAGGGTATAACATTAACACGTTACCATAGTCCTTTAAACGAGGAGCAGCAAGAATAGAAATTAGAGCTAATTAATAATAACTCACTCAAAGCGAGCATTTCATGACCGTTTTCAATTCGGAGTAATGTAACAACTGTTACATTAGATCATTAGACTCATGTGGTTTATTTTGCCGTAGCATACCCATTGCCCATCGAGTATTATTTTTCTCAACATCAATTGTTCTAAAAATTTGTTAGTAAATAAATGCAAGTGTTAAATGTGAATGTCGTATCAACAATATAGTATATCTTCCAACTAAAAATTACCTGCGGCGCTCTGAAGTTTCATCAACATATTTGGTGCGGATTTCATCGAGGCTAGAGATGAGTTGGTTGAATGTTTCCTGATCTATAACTAGACAGGATACACCTTCTGGATCAGCGGCCACTATGTTAGCAGTACGTAGATCATCCCTGGGGAGAACAACAGAGCATAGACGAGTTAGACAACAGAATATTTGGACCACACGAACCTAATAACTTTCATTCAAGTAATCTCTACGGAATTCTAAGGGAGGGAGGAAATATCAACATTAGATCACTACAGCATATTATTCTGTTTAGTTATATGTACCTATGTAGGTAAGTGAACTCTACAATTCACTTAACTACCAGTTTTACAGGGTCTATCATATTTCATCACCATCACTTACCCTTGCAGTGCTTTCTCTCCGAAGAAATCTCCCTTGTACAGGGTCCGGATGTATTTCTCCTCAGTAGAGTTGGGCTGTTTCATGGTAACTTTAACTTTGCCCTTGCTAATGATGAAGAATGTATCACCACGCGCTCCCTGGCGGATGATATAGTCACCTTCCTTGTAGAACGTCTGAGAAGAGAAATACACAATGGTCAAAATCACTCCCTGATTAACTAAATGAACAAAGTAAGCTCTAAGTTTTAACTCGGGATTTTTGCTCATTGTTTTGTTTGTTTATCCCATTTCATTGTCCCCACTGGTTCTCGAACCCCAGCTCTTCAAATTAAGAGTCCAATGAACTCAAAGCGAGAAAGTTTTAGATAACACTTCAGTCGTTATTTTAAGACCGGTTTTAGCGTCACCTATGTTAAGCTACGCCGAGGTACCTATAAGGGACGGGCTATTGTATTCGCTTCGGTGTCGTCTATCTGTCACTCTGTCTGTCCCCATAGAAGGGCTTATCCAAACCTGGTCGACCTATATATCAAATTAAAGGTCTTTTTACCAGGAACACGAAAATGGTGGTGTACACCATAAAGCCAAAAAACTGGCTTTTGGGGGATTTTTTTCAAATTTTCTCACACAAATGAGCTCTGATGTCGAAATTTGTCGCGACGATCTATAAACTAAAAGCGAGAAAGTTTTAGATAACACTTCTGTCGTTATCTTAGGACCGGTTTTAGCGTCACCTGTGTTAAGCTACGCCGAGCAAGGCCAATAAATGGATGGGTGACTTAAACATTATATTGGGAATAAAGGGAGAACGGGCTCTAGTCTTGATTTTAAATCATTACATGAAAGTAAAATCAAAAAATCAAATCAAGAATAATAATAAACTGAATATTAAACAAATTAGGGAGCATGAAGCTCAGCTGAGGAGGAAATTTTAAATCATTACATGAAAGTAAAATGGAAAAATCAACTCTAGATTCTAGAATAATAATAATAAACTGAATATTAAACAAATTAGGTAGGTACATAGGTACTGATTTTCTCTAATCACGATCGAATAAACTACGGGCTAAAAAAATCCCGGAGGGACGGGACCTTTGGGTGCGCACTCGTCAAAAAATAGCTCGTTGATTAACAAGTAAGCATGTGAATAGTTGATCCCATGGGATTTTTCACGCCGAATCGAATGGTGAAACTTTTAGAACTGTCCGACTTACAGTTGAGAAGTTGCGGTTCCCCTCCATGCGCTTCCATCGGACTTCCCAGTTGACGTGGACTGTA
>NW_007377785.1:8650-12663 GCF_000475195.1 Diaphorina citri
CGCATAGTTTGGAGGCAGTAGTTAGCTATCGACACTTAGTCTCCGATTATTATCCTTGCATTACTTTGAACCACATGGAAGGATTTTGTTCTGTATCGAACGGTCACCGTGGATTTAAACCTGACTATGGTTCTTCTTCATAGGGCTAAGGTTTTTTTTTAATAGATTATTGCGGGGGGGGGCACAAAATTTTTTTTTTTTTTTTTTTTTTTTTTTTTTTTTTTTTTTTTTTTTTTTTAAGAACAAATCGGGAATCAAAATAAAAACCCCATTAGATTCAAATTTCGATACCGGATCTAGTCAGGCGTTCCTTCCACTCCTGGTTTGCCCCTTATTTTAGGAAAACTATAACAAAGTTTCTGCGCAAGAGCAGACCACCGAAACTAGTTTTCGTTGTGGTTATCGGACAATTTATCGGCAAGAGCAAAATCTCTGACTGCATCGTATCTCTAGATAAGATAAAAAAAAAAAAATCTGGTGTGAACATCTCACGACTTTTCTTATCCTACTGAATGATGCTTATTTGAGTGTTCTTTTACCCTAACTAGTTTAGTCGGTATAGCTGAAAACCACCAAAAAACGGTCGAAATCTGTCCAAAAGCGGTAAAAATACCGCCAACCGCAGCACCTATCTCAACTAAACGTTTTGTGTCGCATCCTTGTCACATTTGAAATCTACATACCAAATTTCAAGTCTCTAGCTCTTACCGTTCTCGAGATATTTTGTTTACAGACAGACAGACAAACAGACACACGGACCAATGGCCGAAACTTTGGATTTAGGCTCTAGGGACCTTAAAACGTGTTTTGGCACTAAAAACTGACCATCGAAAATTCGACCCGATTACATTACTTTCCTTCCTATAGGATAAGGAAAGTAAAAAGCTGTCTACAATAGTCTATGATGCAGGATTCACAGCATATCCCCCTAGCCTAATACTGAATCTCTTCCTTAGAACAAACAACAGAATGCACCTGTGTACGATCTTCCTCTGTCTTTATCCACTAATCTATGTCTGCTAAAAATCTACTATAAATATATCCACCCGATTTCGCGCATTACTCTCATATTGTGGTTATCTCTCTGGATAATCTGCCTTGAGGAAATCACACTGACACGCGTAGCATCTCCTCATCTTAGCGATAATATGATAACTACCAAGATATTATTATAGCTAGACTCTAGTACTCCTGGTTTATTATTGAACACTTTACACTGTGGGTTCTCAACACGTACACGCAGTCAATCCCTTGGCGGTGATCAAACTCACCAAGACGGAAAATGCACAGTGAATGGTTCAATATGATCACAACTCTGATGATAAGTTCCTTTGCATTTTTTCTTGACTTTTAAGAAAATAAACAATAATTAAACTATCAAAATAAAATAAATATTACAAGTGGTGGGTGTTCCTCAAGGAATTGTTCATAATGATTGTGCAATGTTTTCAGAGGGTTTTCTTGTTTAATGTAACATCATGAAAGTGCTTTATGGAATGCGGGCCTCCAAACACATGTCAGGTGGTACTGGGCATTGGGTAGGTTGAGAACCCCTGCTTTAAATAATCTTTATCTAGAAGTCGTTTAAGCGATCTAGTAAAAATCTGATTTGATTTTAATCTTACACTTTTTTAACTCCCGAGGCAATTTGAGGATTGACTTTATGGTCTTTATTCCATAAGTCTTGCACGCGGGAGATCCGGGTTACAATTTTGAATATAATATAATTAACTCATGGATTTTTATTTAAAGGATCAATTTCTATATTAAAGAGTAAATAAATAATTATTTAACCACTTTATGTGACTCTTTGACTTACCTTTGATGGTGGCAGTTCGTTTACAGTTGTACAATATGGCGAGTTCACCAAATACTTTGCCTGGAGCAAGAGTACTCAGATATTTGTTTTCCCGTGACACTTCCACTCGACCCTCTGAAATGAGTAAAACAAAATCAAATTACAACTCATCATAGCTAAAATAAAAGAAGATTTAAGCCAGCTAGTCGTAGTGCGTCCTGCCTTGTAAACGCTAGGCCGGCGGGTTCGATCACGCCCAGGAACAGATTTTATAAATAAACCGGTCTGCGGAACGGCTGGCTTTTTCTCCTAATCCCTGTCGTCTTCTATCTCCGTTCGCTTTCGGACGAATAAGAACTTAGCAATTAGCGGTTTCTATCTATTGCAGTTTTTTTTTTAGAAGTTTTACGAAACACAAATAATACTTCAGTGATGGGTAGGTTAGTAGCAATAGCATTAGATTCTGGTACGAGACATTGTCATACATATTTGCCAACTGTTACATCATACTGACCCCCAACTGTACGTAATTATCTTACATAGGGTATTAGCTTATTTGAGATGAAGGTAGAGATTGGCAACATTTTCTGACTTTATCCATCAATCATGCTGTGTAGGACAGAAAAAAAAACAATACATGACTGAGATATTATGAGAGAACTAGCAGGTTACCAGTGCTTCGCACACGGTTTTAGAATATTTTATAAAAAAAATCCTGTCCCTTAGGAATCCTCACCAGAAGAATCGCTACCGTTGCACTACCGCCTCCCTATTGATTTACACACCTTTTAGAAACAATACGGTCGCGCTAAGCGCCCTTTTGACTCGCACTTCTTATAGAATAATGGTCCGCTCGCCGCTCTCACATCGGCCCTTGTCACTTTGAGGGAATAACGGTCCCGCTACGCGCTCCCCATTGCTTGACACTTGAACAATTATGGTCGGCCATAGAACGACTACGACCCATGGTACGCCCTACGCGCTCTCATTGGGCTTCTCGCTTTGAAAGAATAGTCGCGCTGCGCGCTCCCTGTTGCCTCGCACTTCGACGACGAATAAGTTCCGCTCGCGCGCTCCCCTATTGGCTTCGGCAATTTGATAGAACAGGTCGCGCTGCGCGCTCCCTGTTGGACTTCGCACTTCAAGAGAATAATGTCGCCGCTCCCGCGCTCCCTTTTGCCTTCTCACTTGAGAGAATACGGTCGCGCATCGCGCTCTTATTGGCATCTATTGGCTTCGCACTTTGATAGAATATGGTCGGCTCGCGCTTCTATGACCTTCGCACTTTATAGATAAGGTGGGCTCTCTACGTACTACAGGTTTAAATGGGACAAGTAGAAAGTTGTAAACAAAATATCCAAGAACGATCTTGTCGTAATAGAAAAGAAATTTGGTTATGCTATCCCGGTATGGTCCCCAAGTACGCGACTGTATACAATTTGGTAAAAATCGGATAATCACCCATCGCGATATTAACCAAAGTATAAAATTGTTACTTAACCTCGCTTCTCGGGCAAAATGTTGAAAACGTTTGGAACAAAATATCTCAGAACGGTTTTTCGTAAAGTGGACTTTCTGAGCCAAAGCTGTATATTAGAGCAGATAAAAATATCTCAAGTGTATCCCATTTAATTTAATTAAACACTCTATTGCTAACAGAATAGGATGACACGTCTTATAGAATTTCGAATGGATCCTTATTCCTTATAAAACAGGAAGAGCTTGTTTAATACTGCTGGTTATCCGAAAGAGATCCTTTACCATAGCAGTACTATCTCATACCGTAAACCTCGAGGGACTTGCAAATTGCTAAGTTAGAATTCATGGCCTTAGTTCCTCCCTGGACTAACAGAAGAATCCAACACCAGATTTACAAGACCATGCTAAAGTTAAAAACAAAAAAAAAAAAAAAAAAAAATACCAACATTCCAGCCAAATTCTAATATCATGGTATTTTTTGGTCGGCAATCTCATCTTCAAAATTCACACACATAATCCCCTTATCTCATTGACATTTCAAGAGTAGGTATTAATAAATTTAACGTAAAAAGATTTTCATATTTTCTTTAGATTTTTACTCAATAATTTTTCACAGAAATAAGTAAACTTTTGTGTTAAACCTGTATTTCAAATTTCAGAGGTCTGGTGGAACAACAAGACGCAGTAAATGAAAAATCCATCGAGTTGAATTTAATCTTCGCTTCGTTCGTTTGTT
>NW_007377785.1:13956-45333 GCF_000475195.1 Diaphorina citri
CATTTTCTCACACAAATGAGCTCTGATCTCGAAATTTGTCGCGACGACCTATGAACTCAAAGCGAGAAAGTTTTAGATAACACTTCAGTCGATCATTTAAGACCGGTTTTAGCGTCACCATTAAATGGATGGGTGACTTAAAGGAATAAAGGGAGAACGGGCTCTAGTCTTGATTTTAATTCATTACATGAAAGTAAAATCAAAAATAAAACACCACTATTTACGGTGTTGCAAGAAATTCAATTAAAACACAAGAGGAAACGTTATGGTTACGGTATATCGACCAATATATGTATAGGATATGAGAACTTGTGTTAACAATGAAATCACACAAGTTTGTGCACATTTATATTTTGCTACGCGTTTCTGGATATGTTGGATTAGAAACATAGGATGAGAAAGAATAGAATGTTGTTACGTTATTTAATGTACGAGTATTTCCAAATAATGAAGCGATTACAAGCATGACTGGGGAAGCTACTGACTACTGAGTTCCAAACAAAACATGAGTTTCCAGCTGATCTAGAAGGACTTCATAATGAAGCGATTACAAGCATGACTGGGGAAGCTACTGACTACTGAGTTCCAAACAAAACATGAGTTTCCAGCTGATCTAGAAGGATTTCATAATGAAGCGATTACAAGCATGACTGGAGAGCTACTGACTACTGAGTTCCAAACAAAACATGAGTTTCCAGCTGATCTAGAAGGACTTCATAATGAAGCGATTACAAGCATGACTGGGAAAACATGTCTAGATGACAAATCACCTGAATTTGATGAGTTCCCAGCTGATCAAGAAGGATTTCTCATTAGCCCGTCCTTCCTTTATTATTACGACAGTAATAAAAAAGGTATAATGGACGGGCTATTGTATTCGCTTCGGGAAAACATGTCTAGATGACAAATCACATGAATTTGATGAGTTCCCAGCTGATCTAGAAGGATTTCTCATTAGCCCGTCCTTCCTTTATTATTACGACAGTAATAAAAAAGGTATAATGGACGGGCTATTGTATTCGCTTCGGTGTCATCTGTCTGTCCCCATAGAAGGACTTATCCAAACCTGGTCGACCTATATATCAAATTAAAGGTCTTTTTACCAGGAACACGAAAATGGTGGTGCAAATTTTGTCCAGAAAACCATAAAGCCAAAAAACAAAAAAAAAAAAACTGTTTTTTGGGGGATTTTTTGTTGTACTTTCAAGCATCTTGTAGTCAAAAAAACTGGTTTTGGGGGATTTTTATACTTTCCTTATCCTATAGGAAGGAAAGTAGGTAATGTAATCGAGACAAATTTTCGATGGTCAGTTTTTAGTGTCAAAACACGTTTTGAGGTCCCTAGAGCTTAAATCCAAAGTTTCAGCCATTGGTCCATGTGTGTGTCTGTCTGTCTGTCTGTAAACAAAATATCTCGAGAACGGTAAGAGCTAGAGACTTGAAATTCGGTATGTAAATGTCAAATGTGACAAGGATGCGACACGAAACTTTTGGTTAGGATCGGTGCAACGGTTGGCGGCATTTTACCGCTTTTTGGCGGTTTTCGGTGTAATTTAACAATACCTCGGGGACGGTATGAGCTAGAGACTTGAAATTTAATATGTAATTCACGAATGTTACAAGGATGCAACACAAAACGTTTAGTTGAGATAGGTGCTGCGGTTGGCGGTATTTTTACCGCTCTTTGGCGGTTTTTGACCGTTTTTTGGCGGTTTTCAGCTATAGCGACAAAACGGGTAGAGATATTGTAAAAGGTAGGGTAAAAGAAGACTCAAATAAGCATCATTCAATAGGATAAGGAAAGTCGTGTGCTGTTCACACCAGATTTTTTTCATATTTTCTCACACAAATGAGCTCTGATCTCGAAATTTGTTGCGACGACCTATGAACTCAAAGCGAGAAAGTTTTAGCTAACACTTCAGTCGATCATTTAAGACCGGTTTTATCGTCACCATTAAATGGTTGGGTGACTTAAAGGAATAAAGGGAGAACGGGCTCTAGTCTTGATTTTAATTCATTACATGAAAGTAAAATCAAAAATCAAATCAATAATAATAATAAACTGAATATTAAACAAATTAGGTAGGTACATAAGTACTGATTTTCTTTAACCACGATCGAATAAACTACAGGCTAAAAAATTTCCGGAGGGACGGGCCCAGCTTGTTTCTCATCTATTTCTGGATTTCTCTGTATGTTAGGGGATAAGTAAAAGTCCAGTGCCAGAGATTGAATTGTAGATAGATAGGTACAGGGGTGATATTTCTCTTCCCAGGTGTCTATCCTTGCTCCTCTTGATGCGGATGTTCACCTACTCATGAGTTTCAATGAACATCATCAGAGAATTTAACAATATGGTGCATTGAATACATTTCAACCTATCATTGATATTAGTGTAAAGATGTTACAAGATATAGATAAATAAGCCTGATGAAAGTATAGACATTTCAATAGTCAATACACTATAACTATAATTCAATCAAATCTTTCAACCACATCACTGTAATAGAGAGCTATTAACAAAACAAATATGGAACATAACAAGATTTGTGCAAGTGGTTTGTTTCTTTATGAAGTGTATTGAGATATTTACACTTGTGAAATCGATGTAATCCAAGCTTGTGGTCTATGTAGCTAATGAGGTTATAATGGAATCAGGTGAACACATTATTAAAACAAACTCAACAGAACAACATACCAATGAATTCCATGCCAGTCAATGGAACAGTTGCAAATGGGTAAAAATTATAAATAAATAAATGGTCGATTCCTATGTAAAAAGTTGGGAAAAATCCAAATCTGAGGTCAAAACTCCGAAAAAATAACTTGAAAAGGTCGATAATTCAATTTTTCTTTTCCGTTCTAATGAGAGAGTTCAAATATGTGTGACGTCAGACTTTGCGCAGTTGTTTTTTTCGTCCGTTAGGTAGCGCCACTATGCAAGCGCGCTAGCGGAGGAGCAGAAAGAAATGCCCAGAAACGTATGCGCACAAACACATTAATGCGTTGCCTGCGAGGGAGCTTTGCTAGGGACATTTGATGTGACGTCATCGCCTACGGGAGCGTATGCCGTGACGTCAAAGTTCACGATTTACCGGTATTTTTTAAATCGATTTATCTCGGGATCTAGAAGTCGTAGAAGAAAAAGAAAAAATCCGTGTATTTTTTAAATCGATTTATCTCGGGATCTAGAAGTCGTAAAAGAAAAAGAAAAATTCCGTTGGTCCTCATTTTTCCTGCTCTATGACTTTGAAACATCACCAAAGTAAGCGCAACTGATCTATTGTGGATTAATAGTCACATGATTTCCTGTCGGTGCACCCATCGTAAATTGTTGAAATCACACATCAAGAATTTCACGGAAGAAATTATTTTCAGCGGAGGCGAAAGTTAAAGGATGAGAGAATTCCGTCGATTAGCAAAGTGGAACAGAACAAAATTAGCATACATTTGGATATTAGGCAAAAACATGAACAACAAACAGAACAATGGCCGACAAAATATAGCACAAGAAACATAATTTATACATGGAGAATTCCACAGTCCAATCTGTAGGGCAAGTCAGATTCTGCTGTTGAAGCAAAACGAGAAAATGTTGATTAGGACAATCCACACCATACCAAGGTGATAATATCAGTGGAGTAGTACTATCCAACATTCAACCTATAATGACTTTTTTTTTCTCCATAACAAATAACCAAGAAATTTCAAGCACATCATCCTAAATATATACAGCCCCTTGTGTAACTGACTGACTCACTCACTCACTCACTCACTCACTCATACTAATTCTAACCCACTTCTAGATGAGCTAGGAAGATGCGGTTTTCACCATTGGATTCCTTATTTTTTGTAGGTACTGGGAAAAATCGAAAACCCCCGAAATTCCAAACCGTTCCCGAGATATTGACGTTTTTTAGTCCCCCCATAAGAAATACACAGGGAACACGCTTTGAGGCCAGCAAAACTTTTCCTACGTGACCTCATGCATACCCCGCGAAGCCCCGGGAGCGCGCAGCGCGACCGTATACGCAACCCCGCGTAGCGAACACGCGAAGCCCCCGAGGGGTGGAGGGGGGCGAAGCCCCCCTCCCGAGCACGAAGTGCGAGTCCTAAATAAATACAGCCCCTTGTGTAACTGACTGACTGACTCACTGACTCACTCACTCATACTAATTCTAACCCACTGCTAGATGTGCTAGGAAGATGCGGTTTTCACCATTGGATTCCTAATTTTTTGTAGGTACTGGGAAAAATCGGAAAATCCCGAAATTCCAAACCGTTCCCGAGATATTGACGTTTTTTAAATTCCTCATAAGAAATACACAGGGAACAGAGTTTGAGGCCAGCAAAACTTTTCCTACGTTTAATATTTCTCTCTCGCTTTTAGTTTTCAGTTTTCATTTCTTCGAGACAAAACTCAGGGACGATATTAGTTTTCAGGGGCGAAGCCAAGGGAGCGCGAAGCGCGACCTCATGCACATCCCGCGGAGCCCCCAAGAGAAATATGGACAGGTCATGTATTCATGTATTTATGTATGTCTGTCCGAATTGTTTAGAGAAAACTATGATAGATATCGAAAAAGTGTAAACGAAGACCCCCCAGTAAAATTGTCGTATCTACCCAAAAAAAATATCAGACCTTTAAAATTCCCAACCGTTCCCGAGATATTGACGTTTTTTAGTCCTTAAATAAGAAATACCCGGGGAACACACTTTGAGGCCAGCAAAACTTTTCCTACGTTTAATATTTTCTCTCGCTTTCAGTTTTGAGTTTTCATTTCTTCGAGAAAAGACTCAGGGACGATATTAGTTTTCAGGGGCGAAGCCAAGGGAGCGCGAAGCGCGACCTCATGCACAAACCGCGAAGCCCCGGGAGCGCGCGGCGCGACCGATTCCTACTGACGGAGAATTTTTTTCTTACTAAAATAAAATTCTAAACCGTGGCGAAGCACGGGCACAACAGCTAGTTTATTAATAATTTTAACCCATTTGCAACTGCTCCATTGTAAAAGAACTCTTTGAGCCAATTTATAGCTTGGGTATTATAAAAGAAGACCAGTTTTTGGCCGTAAAACTCAAGTTTAACTGTTGTAAAAACACACATCTCCCAACGTACCTACTTTCTCACAGTATTCTCGTTAAGTATTTTTTGTATCAAGACATAAAACTTCTACCAAGCTGCTGTTGTATGGAAGTTGCACAGGAAAGTGATTAGAAATCTAAGACACCAACATATGGATCACATTGTCCGATTTCATTTGGGCAGACATGTTCCAAGCTCACGTGATGTGTTTCCTAATAAAATATCAAATGGTTTTCTCCACTTCGACAATGAAAGATCAAAATAAAAATGTTGGAGTATTTAAATAAAACATGAGAAATTACAATGTAAAATAAACTTGAACCGCATCACAGCATGAAAGTCTCGAGTCAGTTTGTTACTTATGTCAAAACCTCAGTGTTGAGATTGAGACCACAAAGATAGAAATGTTTCCTTACCGGGACATGAAGTGTGATGTTTCTTATCAAACTCCAGACTAGTTTTAGGCATTGCATCTACCTCCTCACTGCCTTTCCTCTTGGATACATTTGCGCCTGTCCTTCGTTTTCTAACGCCATACGTGTGAACAGGTACAATGAGTTTGGGTCTAGGAATGATAAACTCCACATTAGTTGATTCAGTCTGGACTGGATAGTCAGGTTCGATTTCAATTGGAGAACTTCTCTGATTTTGCTGGGGTTTCTTCCCATTCTTCTCCGGGATTACAAGTCTTAGTAATGGAGCTGCAGCGCCCGCTTTCCTAACATCCAATGGCTTATTGTTGTGATTTTGACTAATCGGAGGAACATCATCCCAAGCATCTGGTTGTCTAATGGCATTTCTAGATATCACATTATTTTCAAGGTGAGACTCATGAGGATCAGAGATGAGATTTGTTCTAGGAAGGGAACTCTTACGTTCTCTTTGATCAAATACATCTCTGATACTATTGGCATGTAAGCTTTTGACACGCTTGAGAGTATTTGGAGCATTACTCTTCACGTGGAAAGATCTTCTGGATAAAGTCTGACTAGATGAGAGATTGGCAGGTTTGGTCGATGACTCAGGGGGTGGTATCCAGGAATCATCAATAAGCTCAGGGGCGACACGTTGTCGATTAAAATATCGAAGTGGATTAGCGTTCGGATTATGAATGATTTGATCAAGTCGCTCTACATTGATAGATTCTTTACTTTTATGAAAATCTTTGTACGATTTTGTCGAACTCGGTGCAGGTTCTACATAGTTTTGGCAAGCGTTCAACACTTCGGCAGTCTTTGTATTTGGCTGGAGTTTTATGTTTCCAGGTTCATAGCCATTTTGATGTGCAGAATGAAGGTCACCTCCAGGTTTATGTCTGTCATACACATGATTACTATCCTCACCAGGACTTCTCCGGTCATGATTGTTATCCACTATTAGTCCCATGTCAGCAACACTGTTAGCTTTGAGATAATTGTTCAACACAGGGGATCTACTATAATGTTCATAGCTCCATGAATTACTATTGTTGTTTTGGTTGCTGCTATTTGTTTTAATTTTGCTTTTATCATTGACTCGCCACTTGGCATCACATTCTTTCCAGCTGGCTTCATATTGGGCTGCCATTGTCTTGGAGCTTTCATCAAGGTGATGCACAGGCTCAGCATGGCCCGGGTATTGACGTACCTTCATCATCCTTCAACATTAACATTACCAACTAGTTCATCTTCATCTGTTTCTGTTATGTATGCAGCTCTAGTGAAAGTAAAACCTTATATAAATTAGTTCTACACTATTACACTCGAGTAAAAATCTACACAGCAGCGTATGTACGTATTTTGAGTCTTAGATTGGCAACATTGAAACACATTTTATTAACTGTTATGATATTACAGTTCAGACTTCAGAGAAACCTTGGGTGCTATTCACTTTCACTTACACATAGTCAACACTTCGCATTTTTTACTACTTCAGGTAAAAACTAACATTTTATGAATGAGGAATTTAATCGTAGACCTAAAAAGTATTTGCAAGAATTGATTAAAATAAATACGATGACCTGACACAGAACTGACTGACCCACAATTCGCAACAGGAAATAAGATAGATCACACAACCAAGTTATGTAGGAGTTCAGAGAGATGGAGAGCTTGTTTGCAAAATTACTTCATAGATTTACATTATGTAAACTACATATCTCATATTCACAGTTTCGTTATCCAAATTCACCCCTTCATATTGATACTTTAAAAAATCGTCGCTTTCTGTTGGATTCTAGATTCTTACAAAAATTAATGTCTGGCAATGTGGATTGCAATCAATTGTTAAGTCTTGTATCCTTTGACTGTCATCGCAGATTAAGGAAAAGTAACACATTCTACGTGAGCTCGTCGCTTTCTGTTGGATTCTAGATTCTTACAAAAATTAATGTCTAGCAATGTGGATTGCAATCAATTGTTAAGTCTTGTATCCTTTGACTGTCATCGCAGATTAAGGAAAAGTAACACATTCTACGTGAGCTCATGTCACACTAATTACAGCTATCACTCACCTCTTAATAGAATGGTCAGGAATGCCAATGACGGCGATTTTAATTTTAATTAAATTTAAATTTACTCTTTATTACTACACTTTATTTTATTTTTTCTACTGTATTTAATTATTGTTTGTGTTTGTTTAGTTTTAGTGTATTTTTTTCTATTGTCACTTTCGTAAAAAGGGTTAGTCCCGTAAATAAATAAATAAATTAAATAAATAAGTAAACCAAACACCTCTTGACTTGGCAAAATTATTTATGATATTGATGAAACAAAAAATGATTCATACAGAGGTAAAAAATTAAGGCGCAGACATGAATGAATCATCAGAATATTATTGTTGTTGTTCATGGTCTAGGAGTCTGAACTTTCAAGCAGTGACCATAAAAATGTGTATCAACAAATTAAAACTATGTGAACCTAAAGTAGAGAAAGAAGTCCTGATCATGGGTAACATCGAAGTTTTTCAAATTTTCATTGTTTCTACTTAGGTACTAGCTGAATTCCGGAGCGAACCCGGGGCATGGTCAAACTTGTAGAAAAGGCATGGCCGAACTTGTAGAAAATAATAAAAAATAGGGTCGCGCTGCGCGCTCCCTATTAGCTGCATAGTTATCAAACTAAAAACATAAACGAAACTCAAAATGTTGGTCGAGAGCGGAACATTTCTCTCCCGCAGTCTCTGCACTCTCTGTATTTCTAATGGAGATTTTGCGATCAAAAATTGATCATATCTCAGGATCGGTTTAGATTTTCGCAAAATCCTTTCTTATTGCACACCTAGACCTAAAAGGAATATGCCTACCAAATTTCAGCTTTCTAGGTGTTGTGGTTCAGGAGATAGAGCGATCAGTGTGTGAAATGTGAAATGTGAATGAGTGAATGGATCTCGTTCTTATAATATAAGAAAGATGAGAAGAGGGGTAGCTTTTGACGCCGAATGGTGGGTAAAACCCCCGCCACTTAAGACCTTTGCAGTCTCAGGATCGGTTTAGATTTTCGCAAAATCCTTTCTTATTGCACACCTAGACCATAAAAGGAATATTCCTACCAAATTTCAGCTTTCTAGGTGTTGTGGTTCTGGAGATAGAGCGATCAGTGTGTGAAATGTGAATGAGTGAATGGATCTCGTTCTTATAATATAAGATTTTGGAATTCTCTGAATTTCCCAAGTGCTTTCCCTGACTTGTATACTGTATGTACAACCCTCGGCTATATTTCGACACATTGTAAACTACAAGCTGCGGAGCATGCGATTCATATTTGATTTGCAACTTTCACATTCCAAATACTTCAACGTATATGTACATCTGCTGCTAAGAGACAACTCCAAGAACAAAGGCCAATAGCACGTGTACATTCCGAGTACACAAGTTCTGAACAGCAGACCATTCATTCAAAAGTGGAAGTAAAATGCCCTTGGAATTCTCTGAATTTCCCAAGTGCTTTCCCTGACTTGTATACTGTATGTACAACCCTCGGCTATATTTCGACACATTGTAAACTACAAGCTGCGGAGCACGCGATTCATAATACTTCAACGTATATGTACATCTGCTGCTAAGAACAAAGGCCAATAGCACGTGTACATTCCGAGTACACAAGTTCTGAACAGCAGACCATTCATTCAAAAGTGGAAGTAAAATGCCCCACGCATTATTTGCCATTAAGAGAACTCAGCCATGTTCAAATATTCGTACTTTGTTTACTGATAAACGGATTTGAGAATCAATGCGGTACGGAATTTCTTATTAATATTTTCAATTAGCACACTTTAAACACATGATCACATTTTGGAGATGCCATAGCTATCTATTTCTGACCTCTTATATTATAATATATGTATTTAAGATTATTGGTAGAAAGATAGATCATTAGTATGTAAGATGGCGGTCTCTGGGAACACATTTCAACTCTGCCACGCAGCAGTCATCAAGGTTCAAAAAGCTATCATGAGAGTCGACAAATGTTTATACCCTCAAAGCTCGCAAATTTTTACTTTCTATTACCTCGAATACATTGTTAATTTATATTAAATTTTTGTTTACCCCGAAGTAAATTCGAACCAAGCCCCTCCAGGTCAAGCCGACAAATGTTTATACCCTCAAAGCTCGCAAATTTTCACTTTCTATTACCTCGAATACATTGTTAATTTATATTAAATTTTTGTTTACCCCGAAGTAAATTCGAACCAAGCCCCTCCAGGTCAAGAGTCAATGACCACAGATGTAGGTACTCAAAAGTCTCTGACTTGAAGTACTGCACTCTACCAGGCAGGCGTTGCATAAGAGTCACTAGGCAAAGCTTTTCAACAGAGAACCATCAAGCTTGGAGTGTTTTCGTACCAATAACCTAGAGCTCGGCAGTCAATGACCTTGCTTAACCAGTCTCACTAGAAAAGATGAATAGAAACCTCTGCCAGGCAAGCTGTAGACGTAATACAAGAGCATTATATTGTCTCTGTACACCAATAGAGTAGGGGTGGACAAATGTATCTACAGGAATACTAATAGTACAGTTAGAAATGAACAGTTCTTCAGCGAAGAATGAACCGGATACATTCAAACCGAGAAGGTTGAAATCACTTTAGTCAAAGGTGCTTCCAAATTATTACTAAAACTGAGACTAATTCCATAGAGAACTTCTTCCTCTTTAAGCGGGGAGAGATGCAAGTTACCGGAATGGCTATTTTTTCTTGAAACAGGCTCCAAAGTTCTGTCACCCAATGTGAAGTTTCTGTCCCTCTGGAATTCTTACTCGGTAAACCACTATCCACTCTTGTGGTATTGAAAGTGAACCACTAGTAATTATGTTTTACTCTCAAGTATCCTCCAGTTCCAACCCTGATGTCATCTCTCCATTCACTATTTATCTGCCTATAACGATTTGACTCTCTTCTGCTTCTTCTTTTACTTTCTCCAATGCTACTTTAATCTTTATCGGTAAAGAAAGTAGCATCCGATCATCAACATGTGTATCAATTATTGCTATCCATCGGCAAAACGTTAAGATTTCCAGTAAAACTTGCGGATTTTTTCTGCCTTCAAGAATGCTCAAAATGGAAGTAGTAAAACTCAAACAAGAGTGAAGTTCAGGTTTTGTAACTACATAATTATGTTATTATGTACCTTCCAACTAACATTGGATATGCACTTAAGAAAGTAAATAGGTAGTTTGGTCTTGAGAAAAGGATACTGCTGCATTTTTTTTTTTTTTTTTTTACAAACAAAATCACAATTGGGTGGGTATCTATCTAACTGAAATTTCGAACAAAAGCATCTTATCAAAAACAAGGGAAATTCAATCAACATTTACCAATCATTGATGAAAGAGAAAAAAAAAAACCATTTGGCCACATTGCATTAGCATTGGCACATACCCATGCAAAAGAACAATACGAGTAATGAAACCAAACGGCACAATGCAGAACCTAAAGAATTCATTGACTTGAGATGTCTGGATTCGAATTCAATGGAATAGTTCTTGTAATTGTAATCAAATTAGATAATGAACTCGGAGAGTTTAACAACAATAGTTGAGAAATGTTACATCATGGAGTAGCTACTCAATGTAGATGGAAAGCAGTGGCTGTTAAGGAATTTAAGAACACTAAGATCTTTACAACGTGGATGATAGATGATAACAACGTGGATGATGAAGAAAAAAACAACACCTTTAAAGGCTCTGCAGGTCCTGTGACATAACCAAAGATACGAGTGTTTTTCTTTTTGCAGTTGTTCTAGTCTAGGACAATCTCAAGGCATATTGAAGGAAAACTACCGAGTGCACAGTTACGTATTCATATATACAGGGTGTCCACCAATGTATGACCCACTCGTATTTCTTTGATTTTTGCAAAGAACTTTTTGGCAATATTGAAATTCGCGAAGAAGTTCGCGAAAATTGCGGACTTTGTACCAACTTTGGAATTTCAAATGAGAACCCCAATTTTTTATTGCAAATTATTATTCTACGTATAATTTCATGTACAATTGACTATTCATTCATTTTTTGTGATTCGCGGTTTCGCGATTTCCGCAAAATATCGCGAACATCAAAACTAACGGAAACTAACGGAAATGTACCTAAGTGACATATCATTTCACAATGTTTTTCCTTCATAAATCATATGGTAACATCAGATTTAGGATTAAGACTATTTTTTCGTGAATTCGCGAAATTCGCAATAATAATATGCAATAAAAAATGGGGGTTCTCATTTGAAATTCCAAAGTTGGTACCAAGTTCGCGGTTTTCGCGAACTTCTTCGCGAATTTCAATATTGCCAAAAAGTTCTTTGCAAAAATCAAAGAGATACCTACTTTTTTTTTTTCTTTTTCGAAAACTCCAACAGATTCGGAGCAATTTGAGTGGGTCATACATTGGTGGACACCCTGTATCCCGCACTGAAATCCAATGACTTTACATTGTGTACTCGTAGATACTCTCCTACGTGCAATATTGGACGTATTAATTAGCCAGGGTATTGTATTCAAATAAGAGCCCATCTAGCTTGATTAGGCAGACCAGTGTGAGGTGTGAGACCTGAATCCAGAGTCCAGACACTCTCAGAACTTTCCCCTGGCCATTCTCTATCTAGTGGCGTAACTGTTTGACTCCCTAATCCTCTCTGGATGGGTTACTGCACCCTTCACGTCACTTGATGATCCATCCACTGCACTAGTGACAGTCTATCCTATCCAGTATCCAGGTGATATAAATGAGGTATATTGTACAATTCTACTGAGTGAAACTTTGTTGAGTGTAATGAGAAAGTAAGGAATTACTGTCTTGTGAAGTCTGCTGTCAAACTTCTTTATCCTTAATCCACAGTCAGATATACGTCTAAGCTAACTTTATTGATTAAAATGTATTGTGCGCTATCAAAAGATTCGAAAGCATTTATTATGTCGAATTTTTTGTTCAATCTTGGTAGGTAAACATATCTAAGTCTGTACCAAGTTTCTTGAAATAAATTTCGTCCTGACTACGTCGGTCAGGACAAGTGCAAATACTTCCACTACCACATTACTTCCTAAAAGTGATAGCTTGAACGTATGTAAACATATCTAAGTCTGTACCAAGTTTCTTAAAATAAATTTCGTCCTGACTACGTCGGTCAGGACAAGTGCAAATACTTCCACTACCACATTACTTCCTAAAAGTGATAGCTTGAACGTCAAGCTTTGAAGACCTTATTTCAAGTGACAGAACATTTTCGAGGTCTTCAATGAATATTAATATTAATACCATCTTGAACTACACTTTACGTGAAAGAGTATTTCCTCCACTCTCATGTTTCTACGTTCCCCATGTGAATTTGATTTCACAAGTGTCTACTTTCAAGTGACAGAACATTTTCGAGGTCTTCAATGAATATTAATACGATCTTGAACTACACTTTACGTGAAAGAGTATTTCCTCCACTCTCATGTTTCTACGTTCCCCATGTGAATTTGATTTCACAAGTGTCTATTTGTAAATGAAGCCTATTTCAAGACAAGACACAAGACATCATCTCTCTGCTTTTAAAGTCCAAGTACAAGTCCTCACGGGCTAAAAAATTCCCGGAGGGACGGGTCCAGCTTGTTCTACGTACAATAGATTACTATCATAAATCACAAGAACTTCAATCAATAGGTTAGAACAAAACAAAGGCCTTACAAACAGAGGAACAAGTCAAGGGTGAAAACAATACAATCATAGAATTCAAAGAATAGCATACTAGTAATCGATGCTATTGACAAAACAGTTATGAAACTCATGGACATTCCCTTCTACAAATCAGAAAGTACTTCTGTATTCAGTCAATTCGACGAACTACGACGTTTATCACCAAAAAAGCATTGAATAAATAATTCGCTATGAAAAAATGGTCCAAATTTGTGATCTGTCACAAGATGTCAAATCATTAAAATTTGACCTCAGCATAACTTGAAAGTCTTTGCAAGAAAAAAAAAAAAAAAAACTTTAACCTGATCTTATTTAATCGAAAACCTTGGGTCACTGAATAGTACGTCTTTGCCAATAATAACACCCTAGCCCCAGTCATGTATTGAATGTCGATAGAGCAGTTGCACTGACTCAGGTGAGTTTTCAAAGTCAAAGAGCAGAAAAAATGAGGAAGGGGGGGGGGGGGAGAGGGAGAAGAGAGAGAGAGAGAGAGAGAGAAAGAGAGAGGGTGTGAGGCTACAAGCTATTAAGATTTAACAGAACAGCTGCCAACAAGCAGAACACAGGGGAAGTCAAAAGTTCTCGCTCATACCATCTAGAGCTTTTTCAACTTCAGACAGTAAAATTTCACAAGAGATACAAGTCTGAGAAACATTTGCGAAGTAGCTAATGACACTGATGGCAACAGCCCGAAATATTAAGGAGCGCGGTAGCGCTCCGCCCCGCCATGTCAAGAAAGTTTGACCGCGCTACTAGAGATATTATACGCGACAGGGAAAGTAGGTATCTGTAGGTGGGTGAGTAATATGAGAATTCCAATCCGATTTATTGTACTATCTTATATCTTGAGTTGTGTATGGACTTCCAAGGTTTTCTCGAGGATTGGAAAGCTACAATTGAAATGTGTTTCTATTGTGTTTAATTCTTTTTTACTTTCCTTATCCTATAGGAAGGAAAGTAATGTAATCGGGTCAAATTTTCGATGGTCAGTTTTTAGTGTCAAAACACGAGGTAAGGTGTAAGGTTTGGTGAGTTTGGATTATTTCTGAGTGAAAAACACCATAGTAATATCTTTGGGTAAGTTTTAGTAAGTTCGGATGGTTTCCTTTTTCTAAGAATTACTTCTGAAAGTTTCCTAATCTGTAATCTTTACTTATTTCTGTCCCTGGTAATAACTTGTGTTGTGTTGGGTATTGTGTTAATTGTTGTATTTTTTTCTAGAAACGTTATAATGGATGTTAGCTATTTCTAGCTGTCTTTAGTCAAAACTTTCACATTCACTACCTAATGTATACCTATCAATCCTATTTTCATAACAAATTGATTCACCCCGTTTAAGAAGTATACCTAATTCATTTTTCCTCCATATGAAATCCTGTTCTTTTGCTCCATACACACTAAACAGAATATGCATCATGTATATCATCTAATTTCCAATATGACATGATGAAATCTTTTCAAGAGGTTACCTCGCCCTTTGTTATTACTTTTCTCCCTATTTATTGTAGGTACAATCACTGCCAAAAATTAATTTTTTAATTGAAATAAATAACAATAAAAAGGCCAGCTGTTATAATAGTACATAACTTACAGAAAAAATTCATAAAAGACCAAAGCCCTTTGAGTATATGTAGTTGCAAAAATAGAAAGACTTTCTATTTTTGACTACTTTCTTCTAGTAAAACAAACAAAATTCTAAACAACATTTGAACATACACATCGCTTATTCCAGTTACCAATGGGCAACAAATACCCACAAATAAACGAATGAATGAGTCAGTCAGCTCTGTATTAATATGTGCAATAACCAAAACCCAAAACACATTTTCCAAAAGTTGGTAATCCACAGGGACAACAAGAGTATGGCACAAAGTAACAAAATCCGGACAAGAGATAAATAAATAAAAATAAAATGGAATTAAATGAAAATTAAATTAGTTTAAAAATAAACGCAGAAAAGAACGTACGAATAATACCAAAAAGATACTTTTTTATTTCAAAAAGCACACGTCACACAACACATAGGTAACGAGAAAACACAGAAATCATTAAACAAGAAAAAACAATAAAATAATCAATGAAATCAAATGAAAAACACTGACACGAAAAAGTTCGACACATACGCTACACACATTGGTGAAACGATATGAACAAACTGAGCTAGAGCTAAGTGATTCAAGTGAATCAAACGATAACCAAGAATACAGCGTTGCCTTGGCAACCGAGATCTAAAGAGGGACCACGAGACTCAGACAGAATCAACCAGTGAGAAAAAGAGAGAGAGAGAGAGAGAGAGAGAGAGAGAGAGAGAGAGAGAAGAGAGAGAGAGAGAGAGAGAGAGAGAGAGAAGAGACAGCAGAGAGAGAGAGAGAGAAAGAGAGAGGGTGTGAGGCTGCCATCTTTTCCCAATAAATTTATAGTACAAAAAAACTATAAAATCCCCCCGGAATATTTCGCTAATTTGTAATATTGTTTTGAGAATTACAATGGAGAATATTTTCCCAAATAAAACACTTAAATAAATAAACAAAATAAATTAATTTCCCCAACATAAAAAAAAACCTAAAAACTTCAACAACCGAAAAAAAAAGCGTCAACAAAATATGGGAATGCTTCGATTTACCAAGATTTATGCAAAACAATTCAAGCAGGCGTTCTGCGAACGCCAAAAATACCAATCTAGAATAATTAAGGAGCGCGGTAGCGCTCCGCCCCTCCAAGTCAAGAAAGTTTGACCGCGCTACTAGAGATATTGTACGCGACAGGGAAAGTAGCCGTTTTCAGGTAGTTGTAGACAGACAACTACAAGTGATGGAAGAAAACGGATTGCGTGTGTGTGTTCGGGCATGAAAGTAGAGCACGTTGAAAAAAAATGTCATCAAAATCGGTTAAGTTTAGCCGGAGATATTTGACTTTGAAAAACGTCAAATTTTTCATCATTTTCTGCTGCTGCTGCTTCTGCTTCTGCTTCTGCTTCTGCTTCCGCTTCTTCTTTGACGTTGACCGCTCTACAGCCTAAACCACTGGACCGATTTTGATGGTTGATGGCTCATTTTTTTTCTCGTGAGTGGTAGGTGTGCCTTTTCATATTTTCAAGGCCCCCAAAGGGCCCCTTCAGCCTTAAATTTGATAAAACAGTGATTTTTAGGGGAAAAATTCTAAATTGTCGCTCGAGTTGATTAATAAGAAAGTTTTGTGCTTCTTAGAGACAGAAGTCGGCGTGTCCGAGTGGTAAGAAATGTGATCTCTGACTAACTGATGAGCGGGTGGGGTGGGGGTTCGAATCCCACTGTTGTCTTTTTTTTGTACATAATTTTATCATTTAAAAACATTTTATGGATAGCCATAGTTACTTTTTTCATAATTCTATAGTTGAATAGTTGAAAAAAAAAAATAAATAAATAATAAAAAAAAAAAATGAAAAATGATTTTGATAAGGTGATAGTTTTAAAAGTTGGTTAGGCCTTAGGACCAGTGCTACGTGTGTAGGGATAGCAATCCCGCAGGCTTTTGAATCCCGCGGGATGTGACCAATTCCGCGTGGGATTTTGCGGGATTTACAAGTATTACCCGCGGAATGCCGCAGTTCTAACACTGAAAGTATAACATAGGTACACCATAATGGGTAGAACACCCTACCCAACCCACAACATTACCAATTTATCAAACGGGACCTATACAAGGAAATGAAATATATCAACATTTTCAACTCTTTCAAGTCTGGGAAATTTCAAATTTATGTATTACCATAACGAAACATTAAAACTGAACCAGATATCTTTTCTCATTTCAATAGACAATTGAGGACAGTGACAAAGGGCGTATTTGGCCTTTTCTGTTTTTCTCCTAAAATGCCGGGTTTTACCTGATGAGGTGATACATAATATCCAAAGTTGGTTAGGACCAGCTACATGAAAGTTAATTAACCAATTATGTTACCTACTATGATGTATTTCACTCAGAAATGATCAGAACTTACCAAAACTTACCCAATGGTGTTATTACGGTATTTTTCACTCGGAAATGTTCGGAACTTACCAAAACTTACCCAATGATGTTACTATGGCATTTTTAACTCGGGAATGACCCGAACTTACTAAAACTTACATAATGATGTTATTAGGGTGTCTTCTCACTCGGAAACCACCCGAACTTACTAAAACTTACCCAAAGATATTACCATGGTGTTTTTCACTCAGAAATAACCCAAACGTGAAGATGGAGCACACAAAAGAAGTGAATAAAAGGCGGGGTACAAAATTGATTTCTAATCTTTTTTGGGGTGGGATGGATTTTTGTTTATTTTTTGTGGGCACTTGATTTATTTTGGGAGGAACGACTTCGCGGGGTCTTTTTTATGCCACGAAGTGATATTTTTTGGGTTTAAACTTGGTGCTTGATTATAGCAAGCAAAATTTTGTGTTCATCGTTATCTTCACAAATTTATGAACTCTTAAAATTCCACTATTTAAACAAAATAATGGGAAACATAAAGAATGCACCACCATCACCATAATTAAATTGAAACTCTCGATGTTATACTGAAACTCAGGTTAAAGTCATATTTACTTGATTTTTTAGCCCGTCCTTCCTTTATTATTACGATAGTAACAAGCTGGGCCCGCCCCTCCGGGAATTTTTTAGCCCCTAGTTTATTCGATCTGTTGGAGAGCATAGCAAGTCCAATGTTTCGTTTTTGACAGACAACTTCGGTAATCAGTATGAATTTCATATTCTTTACCTATTAACCTATTTGTCTTTGAGTCACGATATTCGTGATTTTGGCTTTTCAAACATTTGATAAGAAAGAAAAATAATTCCTTTTACTCATTAATCCCCTCAAAAAAACACTTCGTGTTAAAAAATTAACGTCAAGAGTTACCCTCCACAAAAAAGTACTGATATAAAAAAAAAGACGTCAAGCCCGTCCTTCCTTTATTATTACGATAGTAACAAGCTGGGCCCGCCCCTCCGGGAATTTTTTAGCCCCTAGTTTATTCGATCGTGATTATAGAAAATCAGTACCTATGTACCTACCTAATTTGTTTAATATCCCGTTCTCCCTTTATTCCCAATATAATGTTTAAGTTACCCATCCATTTATTGGCCTTGTTCGGCGTAGCTTAACATAGGTGACGCTAAAACCGGTCTTAAAATAACGACTGAAGTGTTATCTAAACGTTCTCCCTTTATTCCCAATATAATGTTTAAGTTACCCATACATTTATTGGCCTTGCTCGGCGTAGCTTAACACAGGTGACGCTAAAACCGGTCTTAAAATAACGACTGAAGTGTTATCTAAAACTTTCTCGCTTTGAGTTCATAGGTCGTCGCGACAAATTTCGAGATCAGAGCTCATTTGTGTGAGAAAATGTGAAGAAACTTTCTCGCTTTGAGTTCATAGGTCGTCGCGACAAATTTCAAGATCAGAGCTCATTTGTGTGAGAAAATGTGGAAAATTCTCGCTTTGAGTTATAGGTCGTCGCTACAAATTTCGAGAACCACGATCGAATAAACTACGGGCTAAAAAATTCCCGGAGGGACGGGCCCAGCTTGTTAGATTTTACTAAACTCATCATAGGACCTCGAACGAGTTATGGACAAGTAGACTGGCACAAATTACATAAATACCTCATAAGGTATCGCCAACATTTTTTGGACCAATCAAAATGCTTACAAGTTGGGTCAATCATTTTAAATTTAAAATTTGGAGACTACACCTAATTATTCAGATACATAGTAAATGTCAAATTTAACCACCATGTTTTTATTTCGTAGCAATGAAACAACTGCTACATTAGACGCTTGTGGTCTGTGTCGTAGCATGCCCATCCCGTAGTATGCCTCTCACCCAAAAAATACCACTTCGTGGCATAAAAAAGACCCCGCCAAGTCGTTCCTCCCAAAATAAATCAAGTGCCCACAAAAAATGAACAAAAATCCATCCCACCCCAAAAAAGATTAGAAATCAATTTTGTACCCCGCCTTTTATTCACTTCATAATTTGTGTGCTCCTCCTTCACGTAGTACCTACCTTTCTTTCCCAAAAAGAGACACAATACTTCCCATTTAGGTGCTGGGTCAACACGAGAACACCAGAAATTAACCCATTGAAATATTTGCAATCGAAAAACGAGTACAAGTTTAAACGGATTTTTTTTTAAGAGGTTTGACAGCGGGAACTGTAACTGCTATGGTCTTATCGTCCCGAAATCGAAGAGAGAAGGAAGACAGGATAGGAGACTGTAGAGGTTATACACAGGGCTAAGCTTTAGGTTAGGCTAAGCTTGAAAAATAGAAAGAAAAAAATTCGAAAGATATACCTACCTATTTAATTTAACCACCATGTTTTTATTTCGTAGCAATGAAACAACTGCTACATTAAACGCTTGTGGTCTGTGTCGTAGCATGCCCATCCCGTAGTATGCCTCTCATCAGATGGGCGAGAAGAGACACAATACTTCCCATTTAGGTGCTGGGTCAACACGAGAACACCAGAAAGTAACCCGTTGAAATATTTGCAATCTAAAAACGAGTGCAATTTTTTGTCGATGGTCGGATTCGAACCCGGGACCTTCTGCATGGGACCCGGGACCTTCTGCATGGGACCCGGGACCTTCTGCATGGGACCCGGGACCTTCTGCATGGAACCCGGGACCTTATATTTTTTACCTATTATATTCTGTACAAAAATTTAATTGCGGAACAACAAACAAATCATCAGAAATGACAATTCGGTTACAGGTTCATTCATTAATCATTTCCTTTGCATCCAGTTATTCC
Organism: Diaphorina citri; assembly: GCF_000475195.1. Classification (NCBI taxonomy): domain Eukaryota; kingdom Metazoa; phylum Arthropoda; class Insecta; order Hemiptera; family Psyllidae; genus Diaphorina; species Diaphorina citri. The sequence goes on from NW_007377785.1 coordinate 33,976, forward strand.
AGTTTGAGTCGAGATCACTGCAGGAACTTGAACAACATATCCGATGTTTTGTGAACACCCTATGAGTAAGAATAATGAATGATCATAATTTATTTTATTTGAGAAGAGGGGGGGAGGATTCTTTGTTCTGGTAACACCGTGTACTTTGGCATGATAATCCCGTGTCTCAGAGAAGATATTTTTGGTATCCTTAGATAACACGACTACATTGTAAGGATGTGCACTATTGAAAATGTCATTAAGTCAAGCATTAACAGAGGATTCTTTGTTCTGGTAACACCGTGTACTTTGGCATGATTATCCCGTGTCCGCGTGTCTCGGAGAAGATATTTTTGGTATCCTTAGATAACACGACTACATTGTAAGGATGTGCACTATTGAAAATGTCATTAAGTCAAGCATTAACAGCAGGATTCTTTGTTCTGGTAACACCGTGTACTTTGGCATGATAATCCCGTGTCCGCGTGTCTCAGAGAAGAAATTTTTGGTATCCTTAGATAACACGACTACATTGTAAGGATGTGCACTATTGAAAATGTCATTAAGTCAAGCATTAACAGTAAGGTACCACGGATTATGTACTGTTTAGTTTAGACTAGCAGCTTTTCTCAAACTTTTGTGAGTACGAAATGCTGAACGTTTGGAATAAAATCCAAAAGTTGTCCTCACATGTGTCGATCTAAAATAATCTTTGATAACTTTCCTGCAAAATTTATTAGTTGGAGTGATTTCACTTGTTTGTGGATCCCGGTGCTACTGCTCTCTAGGACTGAAACAGCAACAATCAACACTTGAAGAACAAATCAACATTCCTGAAGAATCAATCAATAGTCATTCAAACAAGTCAACTACCCGTGAAATCAATCAAGCCAGGATTTCCGAAAGCTAACTCCTTACTTACCTATGTAGATACAGGTTCACTATTGCCCAATATACAATGAGCATTATTCTTCTGAATTAGATACCAATAATAATTACCTATCATTACTATTGTGATGTATGTATTATGATTTATGATATAGTGCCTACGTATTTAAATGTTCATGATTTATAATACCTACGATTATTGTCTCATTAATTTGATTCGACTATTGTGTATTATGAAGGGTGTCGGGTGTTTAGTACTCTTAATTGAACAAACGAAGTGGGATTTGAATGTTCATGATTTATAATACGATCATTGTCTCATTAATTTGATTCGACTATTGTGTATTATGAAGGGTGTCGGGTGTTTAGTACTCTTAATTGAACAAACGAAGTGGGATTTGAGTTTAGACTGGACGGTTTTGCATTTCATCTATTTACTCCGCCATAACTCTCAAACCGTATCATTATCATTATCATCATCATTATTATTATTCCCCTATCATGTGTAGGTACAATATCAATATCTCCCCTTCAACAAATGAGATAAGTATGCAATGTGTTGTGCATTAAAAAAATGAAGGCGCAACTTGAGAATTCATATTTGATGTTGGAGTGTTGGAGAGTGTGTTGTTAGGTGATTAGTTTATAACTTTATTCACCAAATTTGCCTTTGCTCATACATCACCAGAGAAGTTCAGAATATGGCACTTATTTTTCCAAAATATGGCACTAAAAACATGGCAATATGGCACTTATTTTGGAAAAATATGGCATTTATTTTTTCAAAACATGGCAAAATAAGCGATTTTTTAAGAATCAGAGGCAACTGTTTTACATTTTTCCTTGGAACGTCAAATAAAAATTGAATTTTCATCGTTTTAAAGTAATTTTTCACTGTTTTGACTTCAGATTTGGATTTTTGATTTCATACTAAATGTTTCCTCAAATGCGTAACCACTATTTGTGTACGGTTCTTTAAGTATACTTTTTTTTTTAATCATTGTTCTTAAAGTTTTATATTTTCCCCTACAAATGCTTAAAATATAGCAAAATAATCTAAAAATGCTTAAAATATGGCAAAATAAGGCTTTTTATGGCATTTTTCCAAATTTCGCTAAAATATGGCAAAATACTATGGCGCCATGGCAATATGGCATTTGAACTTCCTTGTACATCACCCAAAGGTGACGCGAGATTGGCGACCAGCACCAAGTAGTGATATTCCTCCGACAGTCCACTTACCTTCCATGACGTATACAATACTGCCTACATCTCCCTCCTTGATGATGATACTGCCGGCAATATATTCCACAGGATACATACAATCCACTATTTCTCGGATTTGTGTCATGTCCAGATTCTTCATGAAGTCATTGTCCAGGATAGCCATGCGAATAAGTTCTCTCGATCTGGAAACCACAGAAATGGAGTAACATTAGAAACAGAAAACATCGAAAACAGATTGAAAAAGTTCCGAATTAGAAGTGAATAGATTTTGGGTTTATGTCCTAGAACCCCCATTTTCTATAGCGTTGTGCGCAACAACCTGAACCACAATGTATTAAAAATACATAGTTGGTTACAAGTACATTACACTCAAATAAAAGTCCTCGCATAGCAATCAAATGAGGAGGCACTCTATTTACACGAGGGCGTCTGTTAGCCCTCCCAGATGAGGCCAACTATGCAGGGGCGTTAATATGTCTAGCTATCCAGATAAATGATTAATCATTTCTGAGAAGCGTCATTCAAATTCCAAACTATAATGTGAATTGTGAACACGAAAGATATCTGTAGAGAATTAATAGGACTAGATGATATTATTCTATTTTTCAAGCTTAGACTATCCTAGACACAATACATCCCATTTATGGGTTCTATTAACCCAGGCAATTGGGCATGCTACGGCACTATTGTAGCAGTTGTTTCATTGCTACAAAAGCACTAAATAAAAACGGCTGTGAAACACTCATCTTTTGTATGTAGTTATGTACCTAGTACCTACGAAGAAAATAATTATCTGACGTGCTCAGCGCCTCAGCATAATATCAAAAGAAAACAACTTTAAATTGGCCAGTAACTTAAATTCTGGGAAATCAAGGCTGTCTTTCTCCTATCCTGTCTTCCTTCTTTCATTAGGTACTTCCTTTTTTTTTTCATCAGCCTAGTTAGCTTGGTTGGTAACGAGTCTGCTTTTTAAGCGCTAGGCCGCGGGTTCGGCACTCTATGTACACGAGGGCGTCTCTTAGCCCTCCCAGATGAGGACAACTATGCAGGGGCGTTAATATGTCTAGCTATCCAGATAAATGATTAATCATTTCTGAGAAGCGTCATTCAAATTCCAAACTATAATGTGAATTGTGAACACGAAAGATATCTGTAGAGAATTAATAGGACTAGATGATATTATATTAGTGAAATGTGAAACAAATTATGAATCTAGAGTACGTTTTGCGATCAGATTAATCCGAGGACTCGCCTAGATTTGAATACTTGGGCATGACTATGACTGTGGGCTATGGGTTTCTATCTGGACAGTTTGCAACATTCAGCATGATTAGCATTGAGTGCAGTGGCGATTCATGAAAAAAGTGAGTATAGTACCTTGTTCAGTGTAGCCAAATAAAACTGGCTTACTATGTAAATCCTAAAATAAAACACAGGAAACCTTCAGAATTTATATCATTCCTCAACCTGTGGTAAGCGCAGCCAATGCTCGCACGGTAATAGAATCCACCTACACGACAACTGTCATATCGTATTATGTAGGGAGTTGAGAGCCCTGCTATAGATCTCAAGAATCAATACACACTTGGCTCTTACCTACGGGTCGACACTGTCCCTCATTACAAACTTTCAAGACCTGATAATTTGCTGTTCAATATCGAGACACGAACCCCGCTACCCACGCTACGTAGGCTGGTGCAGGTTCAGTCTAATTATCCACCTCTCCGTCAATCAAAAATTATGATTGCAAACAAGAGAACAGGTTCAACATTTCTAGCACAATCACGCTATAGGGTGTGTCCAAAATATAACATGAATATTTTAATAGGATTCATACATTGACACTTGGATGAAGGACACAACATTATTCTACCATATCTTTATTGAATCGTCAGTGGTTGAACTGTAGACCTCACTCAGAAAAAGATCCTCTGTGACTACCAACTACATACTAGGAGAACGTCTCATTTAATTATAGTTTATAGTCCTAGACTCCTACCCATCATACAAGACTTACATGGTTGCAGTGGTTGAACTGTAGACCTCACTCAGAAAAAGATCCTCTGTGGGACTACCAACTACATACTAGGAGAACGTCTCATTTAATTATAGTTTATAGTCCTAGACTCCTACCCATCATACAAGACTTACATGGTTTGTTGAGTACCCAGAAAGTACCCAACTTGTTAGTTTCACTAATTTTTGCGTCAAGGTTGTGGAGAAGAGCAGAGGTGTCCAAACAGGCAAACACTGAAAGCTTTCATAGGTGATAGAACACGATATCATGAACTACCACATAGACACAGATATCTAGAAACTCTATTGATAGACTGTGTTAAATACTCTACTCGCACTTCGTGCTCGGGAGGGGGGCTTCGCCCCCCTCCACCCCCCGGGGGCTTCGCGTGTTCGCTACGCGGAGTTGCGTATACGGTCGCGCTGCGCGCTCCCGGGGGCTTCGCGGGATTGTGCATGTGGTCGCGCTTCGCGCTCCCTTGTTTACGGTCGCGCTGCGCGCTCCCGGGGCTTCACGGAGGTGAGCATGGAGTGATGGAAAATTATTATTTTCTTTAGAAGAGCTAATGTAGAAGGGAGGTCCCACATTGACGTCTTTTTTTTATATCAGTACTTTTTTGTGGAGGGTAACTCTTGACGTTAATTTTTTAACACGAAGTGTTTTTTTGGGGGGATATCACTATTTTTTGCTGTAAATACTTACCCATCTAAGTTCATAGACATTTAGAAAAATAAATGAACCTAATTTTTAAATAGGTACCCACGTAGTTGCTTAGAAATAAGCATATTCAGTATTTAGGTAGGTACCTATATATCAACTCAGATTTCAGAGTCTTGATAATAAATATAATTCTTGAAGCGGTCAAACTTTCTTGACTTGGCGGGGCGGAGCGCTACCGCGCTCCTTAATAGGTAGTTAATATAAGTTCATAGACATTTAGAAAAATAAATGAACCCAATTTTTAAATAGGTACCCACGTAGTTGCTTCAGAAGTAAGCATATTCAGTATTTAGGTAGGTACCTATATATCAACTCAGATTTCAGAGTCTTGAATAGGTTGATAATAAATATAATTCATGAAGGGGTCAAACTTTCTTGACTTGGCGGGGCGAAGCGCTACCGCGCTCCTTAATAGGTAGTTAATACATGATATGTATATCAAAGTTTTGACTCACTTGGGGATTGAACCAGGATATTCCTCTTTCAAAGGCCATTTCAATTGAGAAAATCTCCAGAGAAAATAGGTGAGAGATTAAGGTAGAAGTTATACACTTACCTTACATTTAATCTTCTCTTGAAGTAAGAATGAACGTAAAAACAATAGTTCAAAGCCTTCTGTTTCATAGATCCCATAGCATCGATTTAACAACCACTCGATTAGGCAGCAGACAACTATTAGACACCTATTTCAAACCTAGCCATGATCCACAATGACAATTACTTCGAGCTGGTAACAATGATTAACATTATTATTCTATGTAAATGTTTGATTTGGCATTGGTTCAGTAATTATGACTTCACTCATCGCGTTGCTTTGGTTTGGAGTGTATTCTGCCAGATTCATCGCCAGTAGACGTAGATACTAAGCAAACATATAGAGGAAACCATAACTAAACAGAAGATAAAATAAGGAGCAGTGAGAAATGGACACATTTAGTGTCCAATGGCGCTGTAACTTATCAGGAATTAAATATCCAGGTGCTATCATAGCGTAACTAATGAAATGACTGATGTCACCGGATTTATGAAGCTGATTAGTGAGGCCAGGGATTATGAGGATCCAATTTTAGTTTTAAAATAAAGCCTAACAAAATATATCTTCTATTTATTGCCATCCCCCCAAAAAAACACTTCGTGTTAAAAAATTAACGTCAAGAGTTGGCCTTCACAAAAAAAGTACTGATATAAAAAAAATGTCAATGTGGGACCTCTCTTCTACATTAGCTTTTCTAAACAAAATAATAATTTTCCATCACTCCTACATCAATTTACCTTGCTGTTGAACCATTGATCCCGGATTACGAAACCTAGATCTTGACCGCAGTGCACGAATGAAGATAATAATGTTAATTGTTTTGTAATTTTCATCAGTGCACTGCGGTCAAGATCTAGGTTTCGTAATCCGGGATTAATGGTTCAATAGCAATGTAATTGATGTAGGAGTGATGGAAAATTATTATACAAGGATGCAACTCAAAACGTTTGGTTGAGATAGGTGCTGCGGTTGGTGGTATGTTGACCGCTTTTTGGCGGGTTTCGAGCGTTTTTTGGCGGTTTTCAGCTATACCGACTAAATAAACGGTTAGAGATATTATAAAATTTTAGGGTATAAGAACAAGAACACCCAAATAATAAGCATCATTCATTAGGATAAGGAAAATCGTGTGATGTCCACCCCAGATTTTTTTTTTTTTTTTTTTTTTGCTTTATGGTTTTCTAGACAAAATTTGCACCACTATTTCATGTTTCTGGTAAAAAGACCTTTAATTTGATATACAGGTCGACCAGGTTTGGATAAGTCCTTCTATGGGGACAGACAGACAGACCGACAGAGTGACAGACACCGAAGCGAATACAATAGCCCGTCCACTATACCTTTTATTTATTACTATCGTAATAATAAAGGAAGGACGGCCTAAAGTGTACGAGGTTCACGAGGCCTTTCCGGAGACAGCTTAACCATCTTCTCACCATTTGTAGAACGGGCTGTAGGCTTGATTAATTGAATCGGGTGAAAAAAAAAAAAAAAAAAAAAAAAAAAAAAAATGATATAGTGCCTACGTATTTGAATGTTCATGATTTATAATACGATCATTGTCTCATTAATTTGATTCGACTATTGTGTATTATGAAGGGTGTCGGGTGTTTAGTACTCTTAATTGAACAAACGAAGTGGGATTTGAGTTTAGACTGGACGGTTTTGCATTTCATCTATTTACTCCGCCATAACTCTCAAACCGTATCATTATTATTATTATTACTCCTCTATCATATGTAGGTACAATATCAATATCTCCCCTTCAACAAATGAGATAAGTATGCAATGTGTTGTGTATTAAAAAAATGAAGGCGCAACTTGAGAATTCATATTTGATGTTGGAGAGCATAGCAAGTCCAATGTTTCATTATTCACAGACAACTTCGGTAATCGGTATGAATTTCGTATTCTTTACCTATTAACCTATTTCTCTTTGAGTCACGATATTCATGATTTTGGCTTTTCAAACATTTGATAAGAAAGAAAAATAATTTCTTTTACTCATTAATAGACCGTGTTGTTAGGTGATTAGAGCACGCTTGATACTTAACGATAATTAAAGTCCGAGGGAACTTGACAAAAGTTCTGTTACTTGAGAAATGGTTTCCTACCTTTGTGACTTGGGCACCTTGGTGATGGGAGGCAACTGCTCAAAGTACATGGGTTCCGCCGAGATGGCCTGGCGTTTCATTTTGGCAGCCGGCGTCACATAGCCATCATCCCAGTATGTATTGAGTGATATCACTTGTTGGGTGAGAGGCCGCACAATCTGACGGAACTTGTCGATTTCATTCTGAAGATGACGAATCTTGTGGTCTCTCTCATCCAGGTAACGTTCCAGTACACCGATATATTCTTCACGACGCAACAGCTCGCGTTCTAATTCACGCACGACACTCATTGTTCACGTACGAGTTTACGGAATGATTTCATTCAAAGTTCAAGTTCTAAATGTTTGTACCTGAGTTGGATGTCGATATTGTATGGTTGGGTACTTGGGTAGCTACCCCTCATACATTCTGAATTGTGTGTTGACAATGCTACAATGCTTTTATCGCAAGATTTTTTTTTTTTTATATATACATACCTCACTACAATTCGTCTACTCGTCTTATAACATGCTGTACTATCGCTGGGTCCCTATTGTTTTTGCTCCGGAGTCCTATGCTCATCGAACAACCACTGATACCGATTTCAGCTTAAAAATACGAGCATCGACCATCGGAGTAATTGATAAACAGAATCCTTAATCTTTTAAATCAAAGAATTACCATAAGAATACCAAGACAAACATAAATGAGAAATAGCTACAGGATAATATCTCTTAATGATTATGATTATTAGAGCATAACATTAGGAGTGTCCAAAGAGACAATGATATACTGATATAGCTAATGCATCTCAAATTTCCACTCGTACCTTACACCCATCTCTAGAAATATCTGTCAGATGATTACCCGTGAGATTTATCAAATTGTATTCAATTTGATTTTTGATTATCTACATGAGCAGTTCTACAATCTAGATAGTCATTTTCAGCAAGCAGATTTTAATCAAATATACTTCTTTTTAAAGATAATCCTATTTAATGAAAAATCTCAGTGTTTATTTTTTAGCGAATTAGCCAAACATTATAGTACAAGCTGAAAATTTTGAAATGAAGCTCGAATTTTAACATACTTATAAGGTTCGATATTATTTAACCTGCTAATATTTTCTTCGTGAAAACATCAAAATCTCATTTTAAAGAAACATTAAAGTTCATTCAAATACACAAGCCTCTATCATACACTTTAACGAAACGTACCATATAATTGTTAATAATCTTGTTCAGCTCAAAATTTTAGTATCTACCTATTTCAGAAGATATGGCAAGTCGACTGGATTTAACAGAAGATGATATGACACATATTGAAAATGCAATCAAAAACAAGAAGAACTTTTCCAGTATAGACCGTGCTATGAGTGTCCAAGCCATGCAAGCGCTTAACGAATTTCGAGAGAAAAATCTCCTATGTGATGCTACCATTGTGTTGGCGGATAACTCTCACTTCCCCATACACAGGAATATTCTCTGTGCGTGTAGTGATTACTTTAGAGCCTTGTTCACTACATCACTGCATGATCAGGAGAAGTTTAGTCTGGTAGAGATCCCTGGGGTGGATGCCTCTGTTATGACCAGCTTGATAGAGTACGCCTATCTGAGGAAGCTTCACATCACAGAGGACAATGTCGCCTCCCTACTCCTCGCTACAGACTTCTTCTGTATGAGTAAAGCACAAGATCTATGCTGTGACTTCATCAAACGACTCACAACACCGCGGAACTGTTTCGGCATCCTGCTGTTCTCGAGAGATCACTTCTGTAAGAAATTAGAAGAGTGGACACGTAAATATATTCTAAGGAACTTCGTGGATGTGGCTCGGGAGAGTGAAGAGATTGTGTTTATATCTGAACAAGAACTTGAGGAAATCATTTCATCCGATGAACTCAATGTTAAATCTGAGGAAACTGTCTGGGAGCTTATCATACGCTGGATTGACTATGATCCTGAGAATAGAAAGAAACATATTGTGTCTCTCATGAAAAACATTCGGCTAGGACTTCTAGAGACAGAATTCTTCAGGGAAAAGGTCAAGCACCATCCGTATGTACAATCAACACCAGAGTGTCGCCCCATTATCATTGAAACATTCAAGTTCCTGTATGATTTAGAACTGATTGCTCAGATAGATGGTGAAGTCCCTACACCTGAGATCGCTCGGCCTCGGGTCCCACATGAGATACTATTTGCTATAGGAGGCTGGTCCGGTGGGAGTCCGACTGACTTTGTAGAGACCTATGACACACGGGCTGACAGGTGGGTCAAGATAGAACAAGTGGATCCCATGGGACCGCGTGCCTATCATGGTACTGCTGTCATCGGGTATAATATTTATGTTATCGGAGGATTTGATGGAAACGAATACTACAACTCTTGCCGGTGTTTCAACGCTGTCACCAAAGTATGGAAGGAAATAGCACCGATGAACTTCAAGCGTTGCTATGTGAGTACTGCAGTACATCATGACGTCATCTATGCTATGGGAGGATACAACGGACAGCGGAGACAAAACTCTGTCGAGAAATATAACTACACAGAGAACCAGTGGTCACTCATAGCACCTATGAATGTAGAACGTAGTGATGCGAGTGCTACTACCTTGCAAGGGAAGATCTACATCACTGGAGGATTCAATGGACACAACTGTCTGAACTCGTGTGAAGTGTATGATCCAGAATGTAACCAGTGGACACTGATAGAACCCATGCGACATAGGCGGAGTGGTGTCTCTTGTATAGCGTATCATGAGTGTATCTATGTGATAGGCGGGTTTAATGGGATGTCACGCATGTGCAATGGTGAGAAGTATAACCCAGTGACCAAGACTTGGTCTCAAGTACCTGACATGTATAATCCTAGGAGTAACTTTGCTATCGAAGTGATAGATGACATGATCTTTGCTATCGGAGGATTTAATGGAGTGACTACTATTTATCATGTGGAATGTTATGATGAGAAGACAGATGAATGGTATGAGGCGACTGATATGAATATCTACCGGTCTGCCCTGTCTGCCTGTGTTATCATGGGATTACCCAACGTGTATGATTATATTCATCAACATCGCGATAGTCTTATGGAAGAGAAGAGACAGAAGTTGTTGGCCATCGAAGGACGGCAACGGCAGAATCAAAGTGAGGAAGGCAACTCAAGTCAGCAGAGTGTGCTACCAAGCTCTAACAGTAATGTAAGCAGTAGTGACGGTGTAATGAATAACGCCAGTAGTATGATGCTGGTACCACGCTATCCTGCGTTCAATCCTTATAATCCTTAGTCATTAACACCACGAGTTGATAATCACACATTTAAATAAAAGAAAAATATCCCTTTAATAATCCGACACTATTTAATTTCAAATAGGCCCACCTTCAAAAAAGGTTGAGCGCCCTTGGTATAGACTATAGAGGAAGCTAGAGGATTTTTTTTTTTTTTTTTTTTTTTTTTTTAATATTTGGAAATAAACATGTTTTTTGAACCATACACATTTTGGTCAATTCAAGTGTAAACATCGTCCAGTTTATTACATTTGGTAGTTTAACCTGATGCGTCATGTCATTGCCTTGAAAATATAGGAGGGAGTTGGTAGCTATACTGAATAAACATACCAAAGTGAAAAAAGGAATAAGACAGGCTATTCAGCTACAATTGTGCCTAAGTATTGAGTACGGGCCAACGCGAAATAATTGTTTCCTATGTTTATTTGATTATTTAATTAGTCTCCTTATTTTTGGTTAATTGAGAGTATGCAAGACAGAAATAAATGTAATGGTATCCATGCATGGATATTATGTGATTGTCAATCAATCTAATTTGAAGATATTGCCCAGAAGTTACAAATAAAAGGGTTCATAATTTGTTTTTTTTTTTTTTTTTTTTTTTTTTTTA
>NW_007377785.1:45742-47361 GCF_000475195.1 Diaphorina citri
GGTAGTGATGAACACCCTAAAAGGGCAACGAAAGAAAAAGCATGTTTATTAGAAACGAATGCAATGGATTGGGAGTCCAATATGCATTGTGAGACTAAAATTACGTGAAAGCAGGGGTCCGGACGTTATCGTTGGTTGTCTAAATGGGCGTTAAAAACGGTACAAACAGCTTTATAATTTGAACAGATAGACATATCACCATCAGGGCCGTGTGGGACATCCCAAGGTCAGAGGCGTCAAAAGTAACTCTCTTGGATGCATACAAACAGGTACTCTACATCCTTATGAACTGAACCCGTATGCTAAGACAAGACTTGTCAGCCAAGTCATCGATAAAGCGCTCACTTTCAGGATTAGGTTGGAAGTTCGTGAACTAGTGCTAGCACATGTTTGAAATGATAAAGAGGCGTGTTCATAGAGGCCAGACGATCGGAACAATAAATAGACCCGGAATCCGCAAAACAAAAATATATAAGATAAAAAATAAAACGAATCCGATGGTTAGTTCACCGAGCAATCACTGCAACGACCAAAAAATACTACGGCACTACCACTTACCGTATCCTTACTGACTAAAAAAAGTCAATGTTATTTTCAGCACCAAAGGTAGTGCATAAGAAGAAGTCGCACTTTTTCTGAAACTGAAAGGTACGTGCTTATCTAATTTTAATGTACATTTGTTTTTTTGGTACAACGCGCTACATTCCCCCACATTATATCGTCGTGGGTAAATACCCACTGGGTGGGTAAATAAAAATTGGGTATTTACCTGGGTATTTATCCACCCCCAGGGTGGGTAAATATCCGGGTATTTTAAAAAAAGAAGAAAAATAAACAAAAAACATCGTCACTTGATTTTTTTTTTTTTAATTTCCCGGGCACAATTCGACTGAGGCGCTTCTTGAAAATACCCGGGTATTTATAAAAATTGGGTATTTACCCGGGTAAATACCCAGGGTATTTACCCCAAAAATAAGTACCCGGGTATTTACCCATCACTACCCACAAGTGACCTGCATGTTGAAGTAAGTAAGGGTATAATATGAGCTAACAAGGGTTTTTATATGAGCACTTCATGAATGAGGTAGGTAGGTACTTGGATGTTAGAATTAGAAGTCACTGACAGCATTGAATGAATAAATTACTACACCCAGTAGTAAGATGCTGTGTACATTATTACACTTATTATATTACAATGTGTTACAGGTACCTCACTTAGTTATCTGCCAATTATGGACATTGACTACTATTCTTAATGCAATCATCTCATTCTTCCACAACATGAATGGGGGGTAAATTAGGCCAAGTTCTTTATTTCAAAGAGTTCACCTTTTGAAAGGGGATTTCGCTTTTTTCAACTAACAAGAACCAAATATTTACCTTAATTTCTTCAACTTCAAAAATAAACAATATAGAACGAGAAACAAATGGGGACCGGGGTTTCTGTACTAGGTATGTATGTATTGTATTGTTTAAACGTTTAATAGATCTAACGACCATGAGACTAGAACTAGAACTTGGCTTGACGAACTACCGTGCACCTCGTTAGTTCTAGACCAGTGGTTCCCAACCTTTTTTAGACAAATACCCCTTTTTAAGATCAAATTTAGCCATTACCC
>NW_007377785.1:47538-55417 GCF_000475195.1 Diaphorina citri
GTAACCACAGGCTGATCCTTCAGTCTTTCTTTCATAATGGGAATAATAGAATAGAAATCTTTCAGGGACAGGGAAATATCGCAGGAGAAATTCAATGGGTTTCAGTGGAAACTTGAAGAAAAATCGAATTGAAAAAATGGTAGTTTTTAAAGAGATACAAAAAAATCTTTTTCTCAAGCCTCTGGTTGTGTTTGAGGGAGGGTTTAACCAAAACAGGGAATCTTATCTGTTAGCAATTTTTGTGTTCTTTTCAATGGTGCAATCAGTTTTTTATTATCTTTATTGGTTCAAGAGATAAAGGCTTTTTAAGGGGACAAGGTATGAAAAATGTTGAAAAACAGAAAATCCTTCATAACTCCGCCCCTGTTGAAAATCGGATCTATCCAGATAGCTTTTTCTGGTAGCCCTTTAGGTCCTGCATCAACCCTCAAGCGTTGTACAGTCGTTCGCGGGACACCCTGTATATGTGGGCCAGAAGGCTTGCATCCCTGGGTCTCCTGGAAATTCCTAGACACAGAACTCAGGTATTTGGTAATTCTTACCATGTATCTGTTGTCAAACTGTGGAATTCTCTTCCAAGTGACATACGAGAATCACAGAGTCCCAGTAGGTTCAAGGTTTCCCTTATCAAATATCTAAAAAACATTTAATTTTCATCACATTTATTTTTATTTTTCCCCTACTTAACCTTGGTTTTGTATTTAATTTGTATTATTATTATATTTTTTTTTTTTTTTCTTTCTTAATATTACTGTATTAATAAAACTGGGTACCTATTTTGAGTAGGGACTGTTTAAGAGTTCAAGTCATTCAGTCTTTGTGTGGGATAATTTTCGGAATGAGATGATAGTTAAGTAAGGATAAGTATGGCTTTGAGACTCAGCAAAATTCAGGAAAATTAAGTGTAGGTAGGTACTTGAGTATTTTAAGTTTCAAGTATATTGAAATTTTTATTTCTGTGAGAAATAAAATTTAAAAGCATTGTATTAAAGAACTTTGGATATAATGTGATTGTACAGCACAGTTATCTATTTAAAATATGTATATATATAATAAAATTTAATACTGCAGTGAGAACTAAAGAATCTAAAGATTAATTAATAACATTACTTACTTAGGTTATTCATTTAAATTGGTGCCTACCTTATCAAGTAGGTACTACTTACAAATCTTATATTATAAGAACGAGTTTAACATATTTTCAATAAGTAGAACAAAAGCACATAGTGCACATCTCAGAGGTTTTATATCGAGATTTTAAGGGTCCGTTCACATCGTCACATAAATTTCCTTCATCCCATCTTTTTTACTTTTTTTTCTATATCTTTTGTATTTTTTTTCTCACTTAGCGCTTAGTTCTTTTTACCCCTCGAAAAAGTGTATTTTACCCCTCGGGGGGTAAATACCCCCAGGTTGGGAACCAATGTTCTAGACTCTAGAGGAATACATGGAATATATCTACGCTGAACTGAATATATTTTATGTCCATTGAATGCAATTGTTAGAGGCTTCCTCGTAAATAGAGTAGGTAATTAAGACTGTCAAACGGTTTCTATACTTATTAGGATAACCCATACAACTAAACCATTGGATAAGTTTGGTGAGTTGGTGAGTAGGTTGAGAGTTCTTTCATTTAAAACTGATTTCAAATTTGATTTTGAAAAGAAAATTATTGGACTCCTTCTGTTTCCAAGAATCAATATTCAAGGGGATTATTGTTTTCCTATATGGAGATGGATTTGTTTGTTTATTTTATGAAACACTATATTGTATATTATGTTGAATGAAACATCTGAACATTGGAATATTCAATAGGCGTTCCAGGTTGATGTGAAACATTGTTGTGTTCAGCTTGGCGAGAATAACAAAATCTTAGTGACATGGACATTCATCTTCTACTCTGTATGGGAACAGACAGAGTGACTGACAGACAGACGACACCGAAGGGAATACAATAGACCGTCCCTTATACCTTTTTAGTCCGTCCTTCCTTTATTATTACAATAGTAATAACAAGCTGGGCCTGTCCCTCGGGGAATCTTTCAGCCCATAGTTTATTCGATCGTGATTAGAGAAAATCAGTACCTATGTACATACCTACCTAATTTGTTTAATATTCAGTTTATTATCATTCTTGATTTGATTTTTTGATTTTACTTTCATGTAATGATGAGACTAGAGCCCGTTCTCCCCTTATTCCCAATATAATGTTCAAGTCACCCATCCATATATTGGCCTTCCTCGGCGTAGCTTAACATAGGTAACGTTAAAACCGGTCTTAAATTAACGACTGAAGTGTTATCTAAAACTTTCTCGCTTTGAGTTCATAGGTCGTCGCGACAAATTTCAAGATCAGAGCTCATTTGTGTGAGAAAATGTGAAAAAAAAAAATCCCACAATTACTCAATTAACTTTAAGTCACCCATCCATTTATTGGCTTTGCTCGGCGCCAAAAGCCAGTTTTTTGGTTTTTAGCCCGTCCTTCCTGAAATTACATGAAAGTAAAATCAAAAAATCAAATAAAGAATGATAATAAACTGAATATTAAACAAATTAGGTAGGTACATACATAGGTACTGATTTTCTCTAATCACGATCGAATAAACTATGGGCTGAAAGATTCCCCGAGGGACAGGCCCAGCTTGTTATTACTATTGTAATAATAAAGGAAGGACGGACTAAAAAGGTATAAGGGACGGTCTATTGTATTCCCTATTTAAGTATCTAGTTGACATTAGAGTAGATATTCTAAACAAATTGAAAATATTAGTTTACTTAACAATAAGTTTCTACTTAATAGGTGTATCTTTTTCATCAATACCTAAACATTGACTGGTGGTTTGTGATTCAATAGTTTTTGTAAATAAATGCTATAGCTTTGAGCTATGAAACTGTTAATAATAATAATAATAGTTTTTGCACTAAATATTGTTTTCAATGATAGACCTCACACCTGCAGTGTTAGATTAAGGCCGAATCGAGATAAAACTTGTGTTGAACACAACAATGTTTCACATCAACCTGGAACGCCTATTGAATATTCCAATGTTCAGATGTTCTGAATGGATCGTGTGGGTATGATAATTGCTCTGAGACTAAATGAAAGCCCACTACCTACAGTTATATTGAAAAGCAGAGTGCTGGGGTGTTGAACACAAGGCTGGGGAATCAAAAGGTTGCAGCCATTGCCACATTATGTTTATATTCATACTGAGACCAAATGAAAGCCCACTACACTTATATTGAAAAGCAGAGTGCTGGGGTGTTGAACACAAGGCTGGGGAATCAAAAGGTTGCAGCCATTGCCACATTATGTTTATATTCAATGCAAATACAATCCATCACCGTGTCTATGTCTATACACTGTACAATATACAGGGTGCTACCTATACAGGATGGAAAACTAGATACTGAATATCTCTTCACATACCTACTGTTAACTAAACACGCGGGTAGATACTGGTGTTAATCAATCCACCCATCAGCAGCAAAGTATAATATGACGTTTCTATAGTTTGACCTGGACGTGAACCTGGGTCTCCTACATGCAGGCCGAGTACGACACCCACAGGGTGAACGAACCATTTGTTTATAATTTCTTTATTTACTTTATGTACATATGCTTACATTTACCTTGTATACCTATGTACATATTATGTACCGCGCTAAACGTTTCATACCTCGTAATTATTGGCGCTAAGTATGAAAAAAAGCAAAGAAACAATTAACGCATTGAGAGAAACACTAAGATGTGACAAAGAATTGCGACGAAAAAGATGATGGCAAAAAAAGAAGAATCGAGACAGAAAAAGAAAGAGAAACTTGTGTTTAACAAATTCCTGACCCATGAGTTCATTTAGCAATGCACTATAATTATATTAAAGGATGCTAAGCAGCTATAATGATCAAAACTTGACATTAGAAAACAAAGTAGTGATAAATTACTTTTACCTAGGTATGTACTACTTAAAGCAGGGCATTTTCAAAAGGTTTTTTTTATATATAGGAATATTGCGGCATGATCTGGAAAAGGGGTATAATGTCACTTACACCTTTTTTAAGACTTTGTTGTGTTTGTAGCGGCTTTAGCTTTCGCCGAATGGTGATGGCAGAGTAAAGAAAAGGTATCTTTTTGTATCAGCCATACACCGGGGTGATGGTCTCAAGCCATGTTCAATTGAGGATTCTCATGTAAAAAATAATTCAACCTAACATAAATAAAACGAAGCGGTCAAAAATCACATTCACAAATCTGTTTTCGTTATGTATAGGTACGTACCTATGTAATAAATAAAGACAGAAGTATGAGATTAATTGGTTTGATATTCCTCTGATTCAATTATTATTAATTTTATCCTTGTTAAAATTTAAACCGCAATTCTCTAGGTTATGTTGTTATGAATTCGATGTTTTAACATCTGTACTACTCGGACGGTTTATAAAAGAAATAAATGAATCCAAAAATGATAATATCATCTCCATATTTACTTTTTAATTATCATTATTTTCCTTTTTTCTCGCTCTACATATGGAAATTTCTGATCTGAAAAATTTCACTGCTCTAATTGTATGGAAGGAAAATTCACATTGACCCTTAACCTTGACACACACCCAAAATAAATATTAGTCCACATATTGGGTTAGTGACAAAAGATGCAAAAACAGAAGAGGAGCTGAAAAACAACAAATCATTTTACTGATGAGAATATTAATCATTCACTGAAAAGATTCAAGAATGAACTAATCAATACAAGATTCAACAACCCTCTTTAGATTGCTCACAAAGATTTTAGACTATATTACACCCCCTAATCCGCAACATGTTTTTTTTTTTAAGTAATTTAATATTCTGCATTGGAAATCAAATTTTTCACGTTGAAGAAAAATACGTGATGAAACCCACGACTTTATTTGATAACTGAAAAATCAGTCATTCCTATGCAGTCACACACGGATCATAAAAACCAGAACGTCACTTAACGAGCACTTAATTGGTAGTAAAAAATAAAAAATAAATATATAAAACAAAACGCCTAAGCAGATAATAATACAAGTAGAGACCGAGATACTTGTGCGGAGAATAGTAAAGTTGTACACACTGATCAAGTGCTTGTAAGTTGGATTAGACTTTCACTCGCGAATAGCTATGAACCGACTGTCAGAACAGAATCGTATGCCCAAGTCAAGTATTCCTACATCTCATGGACAACATACGTAAGGTTCTCTCAATGAAAACTGCGGAGACTGGAACCCTACAGGGTGTGCGGGACTACCACTATACAGATAGACAAGTTAATATTTCGACAAACATGGCAAAATTGCGGTAAATCTGTTGGTTGCTATTGCAGGCTGGGGACGAAAGTGCATTAAAATCAGAGTGTTACGTATACCTGAGGGTTAGGTAACGTAAGCAAAGATTATTTGTACGAAAAAGAAAGCAACGGGAAATATCCCACAAGTAGTGATGGGTCGTGGGTAAATACCCACTGGGTGGGTAAATAAAAATTGGGTATTTACCCGGGTATTTATCCACCCCCAGGGTGCTCGGCAGATATTCCCTGTGCTCTCTGTTTGCGAGGTCGGGCCAGGTTGATATTATTGTTCATATGGGTAGGGGATACTGGGTTGTGATAGGGAAACACACTCTGGAACTTGTCTAGATGGGAGCGGAGTTGTACTATTTCTTCATTCTGAACTTTCACCTTCTCCTCTAATTCCCGAATCTTACTCTCCTTTGCCTGCAGGATGCTCTGCATCTCATCCACAGTATGTACAGTCCCCATTCCTGTAATAATCAACAGTAACCAACACGTTAGTAAAAGTAAAATTGTATTTTATTATCAGACCTAACTTTAGTTTCACAGCAAGTGTAGTCGCACTATGACACCCCAAGAGGATAAAGCCAGGGGGACTGGATAATGAAACACACTGTACAAGTAGTGCTATATGTATGTATTTGGACTGTCAGCTCAGAACAAGATGTCCCATTATGTTTTGGGCACTGCACACACGGAATGCAAGCATGTAAAGTTCTGTTAGGCTGAAAAACCTTGCTGTTAATACAGAATACAAAAGACAAGATCTAAATTAAAACTTTATAAAGATTAGGGCTCAAAGACTCTGAACCTGTATTTCAACCTGACCTAATTAATTATTCTTGAAATTTGGTATGTAGATGTCAAATGTAACAAGGATGCGACACGAAATTTTGGTTAAGACTGGTGCAACGGTTTGGCGGTATTAAGCATGTAAAGTTCTGTTAGGCTGAAAAACCTTGCTGTTAATACAGAACACAAAAGACAAGATCTAAATTAAAACTTTATAAAGATTAGGGCTCAAAGACTCTGAACCTGTATTTCAACCTGACCTAATTAATTATTATAAAACAACTTGAAATTCATGCTCCACTTGGGCTAAATGTCATTTACTCAAGTGTCCTAAAACATTCTTAACATAGTGGAACAGATTATCTATATAAATAAAATTGTAGATTTGTCTGTACATTGCTTAGAATCGTGAAATTTTTAGTTATTCTTACTCCTTATGCATCCACTAAAACGTTTGGTTAAGATGGTTGCTGCGCTTGGCGGTATTTTGACCGCTTTTGACAGATTTCGACCGTTTTTTGGCGGTTTTCAGCTATAGCAACAAAACGGTTAGAGATAGTGTAAAAGTTAGGGTAAAAGAACACTCAAATAAGCATCATCTCAAATAAGCATCGTCACTGTAGCTGAAAACCGCCAAAAAAACGGTCGAAATTCGTCCAAAAGCGGTCAAAAACCGCCAAGCGCAGCTATTTTTACCAAACTGTTACAGTTGCGTCCTTGGAACATATCAGTATATCATACCAAATTTCATCACTTTACAACAAACCATTCTTGAGATATTTTGTATACCACCTTTTCCCATTTAAACCTGTAGTACACACATACATACGTGCATACATACATACATACATACATACGTACAGACCATGGGCTAATAATCACTTTTTTGACATCAGGGGATCCCAAAACGGATATTTCCAACCATTTCCCAATTTTGAAAATTTGGACCGATTGCAATACTTTCATTACTAGTATAGCTTGCTATACTGTAGTAATAGAAAGTAAAAAGATCAAAGATCGTTATTATTCGTAAATCATAACTCACCACAGAGATTGCCAATGAGAATATAAACTTCTCATTCCATTCATTCAATTCAATCAAATTCAAATCTTAGGATTGGGAGTTTTGAGACTAGGACACATGTGTTAGGTATGTTTGTAACCTAGGAAAATTTGACCGAGTATCCAAACATTACCTCGGGTTGGATTGGATGAGGCTGGATACTTGGCAAAACCTACACATGCTGTTACTGTTATTCAATATACTGAAATCACAGGGGCCTCAATAATTCCAGGAAATTTGGAGATATACAGGGTGTCCCGCGAACGACTGTACAACGCTTGAGGGTTGATGCAGGACCTAAAAGGCTACCAGAAAAAGCTATCTGGACAGATCCGATTTTCAACAGGGGCGGAGTTATGAAAGATTTTCTGTTTTTCAACATTTTTCATACCTTGTCCCTTTAAAACGCCTTTATCTCTTGAACCAATAAAGATAATAAAAAACTGATTGCACCATTGAAAAGAACACAAAATTTACTAAAAGATAAGATTCCCTGTTTTGGTAAAACCCTCCCTCAAACACAACCAGAGGCTTGAGAAAAAGATTTTTTTGTATCTCTTTAAAAACTACCATTTTTTCAACTCGATTTTTCTTCAAGTTTCCACTGAAACCCATTGAATTTCTCCTGCGATATTTCCCTGTCCCTGAAAGATTTCTATTCTATTATTCCCATTATGAAAGAAAGACTGAAGGATCAGCCTGTGGTTAC
>NW_007377785.1:55928-59125 GCF_000475195.1 Diaphorina citri
TGTGGTAACATTTTTCACGAGGTTCAATATAGACTAATGGAACGCTACTGAATTTGATCTCGGCCTTCTCGTTCTTTGTCTCCTTTGCTATTGCGTTGCCTATGCCCTGATGGGTGGACGTCGTGATTTGTTTTTGTTTGTTTGTTTTTGCGCTCTCCGTCTCTCTCCGTCTGTCTAGCTTCGGTTGTTTGAGTCTCTCTTCTTTTTCTTGTCGCGCGCATGTCCATTTGAGCGTTTGTGCGCGTCTGCTGGCTTTTTTGGGCCTTTCGTGTTGTGTTTCTTCTTCCATACTGCTTCGGGGTTCTTCTTCTGTTCTTCTTTGTTTTTTTTTTTTCTTCCTTCTTGTCCTTCTTCTGCGCCTGGTTGCGTCGACTGGGGTGTGTGTGTGGTGGGCTGGTGCTGCTCGATGGGTGTGTGTGGTGCGAATGGGTGTTGTGTGGGTGGATGCGGGATGTGTGGTGGTGGATGGGTGTGTGGTGTGATGGTGGTGTGTGTGTGTGGTGTGTGTGCTAGTCAGTGTGTGAGGGTGTGGTGTGTGTGGGTGGGATGGGTGTATGGGTTGTTGTGGGGGTGTGGTGGGTGTGTGGTGGTGGATGGTGTGTGATGGTCGGTATGTTGGTTGGTGGATGGGTGTGTGTGTGGTGGGTGTATGATGGGTGTGGTGTGTGTGTGTGGTGGGATGTGTGTGATGGGTGTGGTGTGTGTGTGGGGGTGTGTTTGTGTGTGTGGTGGTCCCGTACAAAGGACGGGTCAACCACTAGTCACCTAATAAATTTCAAATAGTCAAATTCATCTACCTTACATACTTAAAACTAATTTGTTATTGCACTCTTAACTTATAAAAGTGCAGATAAGTAGGTAGGTAGGTACCTGCATGAGGAGGCCGGTAACTTGTTTCTGAAAGGGAAAACTCCTCTCATTAATTAAAAGACTTGAGTTATTCTTCTTCAGTGACATTTAGAACTTCTAAAAAGTTCCTAACAATAAATGAGACAATATTATTTATTACCTCATTTTCATCCAGTAGGTAGAGCCATTACAAAGGCATTGGATTTATAAAGAAGAGAACTTTGGTCCAAAAAAGAAAAAAGTCAAGTCAGAGAAAGACTGTGTTCAAACAAATCAATTCCTTTTTATATTACTTATACTTTCTTTACTTGTAGTTCAACCTTTGAAACAACTCCTATTTATCAATATGAGTTTTGTCATTTTACATGACTCAGACAAAATTCTGAGAATTTCATATGGTTGCTCGGATTATAATAATGCAGGGATTCACTTCTTATTCTCTCACTATAATGGTCATTGTACTTGCCTGCCTTACACACAGGTAACCCAGGATTGATTTCAGGTGGGGGGCAAAATTTTAACCTCACATTCCCCCCTGCCCCTGCTATTTAAAATCAGTTCTGTTCAAGGTTCAAGTACTATGAACTTACTTAGCATTTAATTTCTCTGTTTGTTTAGTTGTTCTGTAACAATAAATTCTTGAACTGTTTTAATGGAATGTTTATTAATGTTAACTTTTGAAGCTCACATTTGAGCTTTCTAGTTGGCCTTTTCCTGACTGAGGAATACACTTCACTTACTTGTTTAAAACTTCTATAAGTACCCTAACTAAATACACCTTGAACAAATTCCTTGTTCAAAAGCTTCAACCAGTAATAAGAATAAGACCTTACCTTCAGAAGTGATCACTGTGCTTTGGCTATTAGATTGGGTCCCCGTAGATGTCACAGTTTCCTCATCAAGATCCCCGTCATGGACTAGACGGGAGCTCCTAGAGAAACAGAACCCGTCAAAGCACACACGCATAGACACCAACCATGTAGATGGTCTGAGAGGAAACACACCGAAACCGTGCAGTCCTCAATAACAAAAATAGAACTCTAGCTACTCGAATGACCTTGGCTGTGTGTTTTTATCAGTAAAACCTGTCAGAGTCCTTATCAACAAAATGAAACATCAAACACACCTAACCTAATTCATCAGTATAAAACACCTCGAATCTTAGCACGAATTACACTGAACCGTTTGTCGAATTTAACACAGAAATAATTTTAAAATGAGCAAAACACTCCCGGTATGAGTAAACGCGCATAGCACCTTACAATCTCACATTGCATGGACCATGGTCATACTCTTCCACTTCACCTCTTCTCTCTTCTGCTTCTCTCTTCTATACCTCCCCGGGGAGTTTTCCAATTTCCAAAATAACTTGTTGCTATTGCTGAATGCTGATTGCTGAGCTGAGCTATTGCTACCTACTTGCCTTCTTGTTGATATCAGGCTGTGTTTATGTACTGGGCTGAGACAGGCCATTCTCGGCCTTTCTTGGCGTGTGGAAAATGATGTGGTAACTTAACACAGAGCCTTCATGAGCTTGTAAACTTGTAAAGTTGGCGGGAAATTCGAAATCTTGATTTTTTTTCCGCAACGCGTACAATCTGAATTCATTTTTTACTTTTTATCTCTAGTAATCTAGTTTGCACGTTTATAGGTATTATACTTTTCATTTAAATTAGATATCACAAACAAGCGAATTACAAAGCAAACAAAAATAAATATAAAATAAATTTTAAAAATTGCCGCCGGGACAGAGGGTTAGAAAAAATGCCCAACAATCCCACGCTATCCTCGCTTAAGTTACCACTCCAATGCAAAACTGTAGAAACAATATCCTATCTCACCTTGTCCGAGCTTATCTCAGCCCTGTACATAAACACACCCTCAATATCAGTAAACTTTGCTTTTAAATTGAGAGAAATGAAAAGGAAGGGATAATTTCAGACGTAAAAAATCCCATAAAGTGGGACTTTTTATAGTCCGTCCTTCCTTTATTAAATTACAATCTATACAGGGTGGTTCGTGATTTGCGAACCACGCTTATATCTCAGAAACGGCTGGGAATTAAGGAATGAAATAAACGGCATCACGTACCTAGATGAAATTTTGATGATTAAAATGGCTTTTTTTAAATTTGCAATTTTTTTTGCAAAACGGCCCATTTTTTGCCAAATATAGGTCACTCATATGGGAACCCCCATTTTTTATTTAATTTTTGGAATCAGCATAAAATTTTAATTGAAAAAATGTATTCACTCGAAAAAATTTGCTCTATAACCAACCAGATTGCTTAATTCAGACTGTTAATCAATCACCCTAGGCCTAGTTCCTAACTAAGGTGATTCCAGTTC
>NW_007377785.1:60922-79171 GCF_000475195.1 Diaphorina citri
TGACGCGTGGGGTGGGTTTTTTTCTAAGGCTTAGTTACAACATGAGGGCGAAAATAAGTGAAGTATTAAACACACAAAGGTGGACGGTCACCACGCATGGTGGATGGATAGGAAGAAAGGAGGCGCTGACAGAGTTGGCTAAAAACTACTTAGGCAAAAGAAGGTAGTAAACATCAACAGGGAGATGTTGATGACTCTTTGCCGATGAAAGGGACAGCGCATATTATAGAGATCATCGGCGCCAGTTGTGAAAGAACTGCAACCGCCCCGCCTCCGCGATGGCGCGAGGAATTTTTGGCTTAGATACTATATCTTATCCCCCTCCACGTTCTATTACCATGTTACCTGTCTTTGAGACTTATGTATGCGGTGGTTGGAGTGGTTGTTGGGCATCACCATATGGATGATGTTTTTACATTCGAGAAGTATTTTGGTCAACCCCTACCTTTTTTGAAATTTTGGTTCTTTCCGAAATTGTGTTCAGGGACGTTATGGATGATACTTTTTTTGGGGGGGGGGGTGGCACTTGATTTATTTTTGGAGGAACGACTTGGCGGGGTCTTTTTTTATGCCACGAAGTGGTATTTTTTGGGGTACAAATTAGGTAGTTAGGTATTTAAGTAGGTACTTTTATATTTTGTACAGTTTATTTTATAACAAATTAAGTAAGTAATTTGTAATCATAAGCATTTATGTAACATGTAGGAACCACCACTATAGAGTTTTACACTTTCCATAATAAAGTGGGGTATAATACACCCCTCTTGTTACTTGTTATCATTAACATCCTGCTGATAAGAGCTTTACAAGTTAATATTGACAAGCTCATTATTGTTTCATGAAACTTGCGAAAAGCAATTTCCACAAAAAAAAATATATCTCTATTGTATTCAAGAAAAAGTAATTTTTAATAACAAGGAACAAAAATTGAAAATTCGAAAATTATTCTTGTCAAAATGAATGTGTAAGTACTGTTTATTTTAAACTTTCTTCCCCAAAAAACCTTTGTGTGAGGTTGCTCTCCCAATTTTCAAGATTCACTGTAAAAAGAGTTCTATTTGCCAGAATTCGGTACCATCATCTTATGATAGGTTCTTTACCTACAGGGTGTTTAAAAAAAGTTGCCACCCCTGAAAACTCGAGAACCGTTTGGAATTTGCAAAGATACGAAAACACGTATTTATTTATTTTCAAGGAGAACCAATTTTTAGATGATCTCAATTTTTCGGCACTATCAGGGGCGGTCCCAGAGGAGTCAACTTTAAAATCTTAAAGGGAAACCCCCTACTTGTGATATATCATATCAAAGTTCTTAAAAAACGTAGTACTTTGGTACAAGTTTGAGCTCAATCCAACAATCAGGGCCGGAGTTATGGCCTATTCAAATTTTCATTTTTAGTCCGTCCTTCCTTTATTATTACGATCTTGAAATTTGTCGCGACGACCTATGAACTCAAAGCGAGAAAGTTTTAGATAACACTTCAGTCGTTAATTTAAGACCGTTTTTAGCGTTACCTATGTTAAGCTACGCCGAGGAAGGCCAATAAATGTATGGGTGACTTAAACATTATATTGGAAATAAAGGGAGAACGGGCTCTATAGTCTTGATTTTAAATCATTACATGAAATTAAAATCAAAAAATCAAATCAAGAATAATAATAAACTGAATATTAAACAAATTAGGTAGGTACATAGGTACTGATTTTCTCTAATCACGATTGAATAAACTACGGGCTAAAAAATTCCCGGAGGGACGGGCCCAGCTTGTTTAGTGCCAAGACACGTTTTGAGGATGTCCCTAGGTTTTTTGAGAGAGAGAGAGAGAGAGAGAGAGAGAGAGAGAGAGAGAGAGGTAAAGTTCACGTCCCAACAGACAAGACCACTGATTGAATCGAAATCTAACCTCATTTGACACAACACCATTAGCATCTGAAAGACAAAAAAAAAATCCAGTAGCTGAGAAAGCCCTCGACAAAAAGCTTCCTAGGTAGTAACAGTAATAGGCTTATCAAGAGCAAAGTAGATTTTTTTACGCCCCATCATTAAAAAATAAAGACATGACAAGTTCCCCACCCCCTGTCCTATTTAGAACAGGGTGGGGGACCTCAAAGGTTGAACAGCTGTTGAGCTGGTGCACAAAGTATATACAAATGGTAGACCATGAGCTTGTAATAATGTATACCCCACCCTGAATTCACAGCAGCAACAATTTGTACGTTGATAATGTTTGCTTTTGTGCTCACCCTTTGGTTCGAAAGCTCGGCTATGGGGTGAACAGTAGCTACATCTGTTTTTATTGATACCCAGTGGTTAACTATAGAACCTAATAATGAAAAGGCCCCTGAGGAAGCCACAGATGCCGGTTAAAACCCCCAAAAAGGCCTGATGAGAAAGCCAAAAATTTCTACTGAGAAACTTTTCTTCATATTTATGTATGTTGAATTGTTGAAAACATAAGTTGCCAAGTTTTATCAGAATCGGACGAACCCTTCGCCCGGTGAAACAAATGAACAATTTTCCATCTATACTTAGTCCTTCAGAAACTTCAGACTAAAAGAAAAACAAGCTGGGCCCGTCCCTCCGGGAATTTTTTAGCCCGTAGATTACTCGATCGTGAATAGAGAAAATCAGTACCTACCTATGTAGCTACCTAATTTGTTTAATATTCAGTTTATTATTTTTCTTGATTGGATTTTTTTATTTTACTTTCATGATGTGATTTGAAATCAAGACTAAAGCCCGTTTCTTCCTTTATTCCCAATATAATGTTTAAGTTCACCCATCCATTTATTGGTCTTTCTCGGCGTAGCTTAACACAGGTGACGCTGAAACCGGTCTTATATTATCGACTGAAGTGTTATCTAAAACTTTCTGGCTTTGAGTTCATAGGTCGTCGCGACAAATTTCAAAATCAGAGCTCATTTGTGTGAGAAAATGTGAAAAAAAAAAAATCCCCAAGAACCAGTTTTTTTGCACCACCATTTTCGTGTTCCTGGTAAAAAGACCTTTAATTTGATATATAGGTCGACCAGGTTTGGATAAGTATCAATCACCTTTTCTTTAGCAGTGAAAAGCAATCACCAGGTCTCCAAGTTCCTAACTAAGGTGATTGAGAGGCTGAAGAAAAACGCCGACCCCGAATCACCATGTGATAATGCAATCAGATTACATAAAACTAACGGTTTAACATTAATCTAAATTAACAGTTTAACTAAACATGTGGAAATTAAGCTCGTCTCACTATACCAACCTCTATTTAATACCCGTGTGTGTAAAGTCTTATCCCGTACCTATTAGATATCAGTTCTTTAGTACACGAGCTATAAGCGAACCTAATACCTATTCAGAGCCCCAGGGGTTTTTGCTCCTCTTTCGATTGAATTTGTGCCTTTTTGATGCAATTTATTCTCCTAATGTAGGATGGGCGGGGCGCAAAAGATGTAAATTGCACACACATAAACTTCAAACGGAATTTTTCTCCGTGAAGTTCATCGTCAATATAGAAACAGAATGTGGAGGGGGATCATGAGAATGAGATGTAAGTGGCAACTCGTCAGTTTAAGCGAGATATCCACTTTCCATTCAGTTACACGAAAGTGGTGGTGCAAATTTTGTCCAGAAAACCAAGAAGCCGAAAAACCAAAAAAACTGGTTCTTGGGGATTTTTTTCACCTTTTCTCACACAAATGAGCTCTGATCTTGAAATTTGTCGCGACGACCTATGTATGAACTCAGAGCGAGAAAGTTTTAGATAACACTTCAGTCGTTAATTTTATTGAGGACCAGTTTTAGCGTCACCTATGTTAAGCTACGCCGAGCAAGGCCAATAAATGGATGGGTGACTTAAAACTTAAACATTATATTGGCAATTATATTCTTAACTTAAGGTGATTCCAGTTCAAATAGCCAATCAGATTGCTTAATTCAGACTGTTAATCAATCACCCTAGGCCTAGTTCATAACTAAGGTGATTCCAGTTCAAATAACCAATCAGATTGCTTAATTCAGACTGTTAATCAATCACCCTAGGCCTAGTTCTTAACTTAAGTCTCAGACGGACAGACTGACGACACCGAAGCGAATACAATAGCCCGTCCACTATACCTTTTTTATTACTAGGTATCGTAACAATAAAGGAAGGACGGGCTAATTAACATAGAACCCACTTCGTTCCCTCAACACGTACATATATATTATAACAACCTACAGTATGATAGGTATTAGGTATAGGTACCTACTACCTACCTAGCTACGTCCTACCTAGCAATTGAAATTGAAATAGATATGTAGAGAGTAGAAACACAAGAGCATTGTGCGATTCCTCAACTTATGAACTGAAAAAGAGAAAATCAGTGAGCTAATCACTCGGGTTGTTTATACAAATATACAATACAATGAACTTACACTACTTTTACAGTAATTATATCTACAATGAATTGCTTGATGCTAACGAAAGACATAGAAAACACCTAAACAAAACTCCCATTATTATAATTTGTATCCGCCTCCAGCACATCAAGACAATTCAATTCAAAATGCTTTCGGCCAAAAGGGATTTGCTCTTTTATTTTGCTGGCAAATTGGACAATTCGTTTGGTACTACTTCTGGTGTCACAGGAAATCATAAAATTGTAAAACGAAAGAAGACGAATGTTAGTTGCTTGTCACAAATGTCGTTCCCGATTAATGAACCTCGCATTAGAGATAGGGAGGCTAATATCATAGGTAGTGTTCTCTCCCATCTCACCCGATGTTTGTTGCTGTTTTTAGAAGAGTGTAGCTGTAGAGTATACGACCTCACACTGGACACAAAACTGCGACTCTTGAGATGCCACGTGTTCTCAGTGCTCCTGTGGGTACGGTGTAGAGACCTGGACCCTAACAAAGGCAACCACAAACAAACTAGAAGCCTTTGAACTCTGGCTGTACAGAAGAATACTGAGAATATCATGGACCCCAAAAGTCATCAACGTTGAAGTATTGCGAAGAATTAAGAAAGACCCAGAACTCGTGAACATCATCAAATGTCGCAAACTTCAATACTTGGGTGCTTGGGTCACATAGGAAACCACCAAAGATACGAACTACTGCAACGCATCCTACAGGGGAAAATAAACGAAAAAAGAAGTCCTGGAAGAAGAAGAATTTCCTGGTTGGCCAACCTGAGAACATGGTTCAACAAGAGCTCAGCAGATCTGTTCCGGATAGCAACCAACAAAGTCAGAATAGCCATATATGATGATCGCCAACATCCGGAACGGATAGGCACGCGAAGAAGAAGAAGAAGAAGAAGAAGAAGAAGAAGAAGAAGAAGAAGAAGAAGAGGAAGAAGTAATTTTTCCAAGTCCAAAATCGACCGCCTACGGCGGCAAATTTTCGACCAAAAATTTTCTATCTTAAAATACTCCCCGTGTAATAAGGAATCATATAAAGTGTGAAAAAAATTAGATTTTTTTTTCGAAGTTCGAAGCAACATTGACTTTGGTTGATATCTGGATGGGTGACTATCCGATTTTTACCAAATTGTTACAGTCGCGTTCTTGGAACATATCGGTATATCATACCAAATTTCATCGCTTTACGACAAACCGTTCTTGAGATATTTTGTTCACAACCTTTTCAACATTTTCCACGAAATGAGGGTTAAGTAACAATTACTTTGGTTAATATCTGGATGGGTGATTATCCGATTTTTACCAAATTGTTACAGTCGCGTCGTACATATTCCAAATCTCCTCATGCCCATATTCAGACCTAGCTACCCTCTCCTATAATGTTGAGTGTGCTCTCTTTTTTATGTAACTTTTGAAATTTGAGACCTTCTCCACTCCCTTCATACAAATTCCATTATTGAGTTTGAACATTATAATATTTAAACTTAATTGAATTTCCCCAAGATGTCATTCTAAGTTAGCTATGTAGCTTTTTTTTAAAATTTATTTAATAAAATTAGCTGAAAACCTACCTAATACCTACTTTGCCAAACCGACTTCATATAATCATTTTTTATTGCGTTAGGAGAGATACGGGAGTGGTACATAGTAGGTATTGCAGGGACTTTGTGTTAAAGCCTTTCTTGTTTTAAAGTTTTTCCATCCCAACTGTTTTATGAAGAGCTTACATTTTGTAGTAGGTATACCACTACGGTGTTGGTGAGTTGGTGGCGTATGTATTCAGAGTTTCTGTCCCATTGTACCATTATCTTGCCACCTCCCGCCCTATTCTATATCATAGATCGGTTTTTAAGGAGCGCGGTAGCGCTCCGCCCCGCCAAGTCAAGAAAGTTTGACCGCGCTACTAGAGATATTATACGCGACAGGGAAAGTAGAATGGGGCTCAACCAAATGACAATTTTTTTCGAGATAGAGTCCTATTCCGATGTAAAAGTTCCAAAAAGTGCATTGGCGCACTCAAAAACATCCAAAACGTTCCCTACATCCCCTAAAATGTCGCTCAAAGGTCGCAAAAAAATAACGTTGAAGCAGCCATGGTTTACGACCTCGCATGAACTGACGTCATCACGAAAAAATGGCTGCCCGCGAAAATTTTGTGCGTTTCAAAATTCGAAAATTTCAAACGAAGATTTCTCCTCTTAGGAAGCCTCAAATGAAATTTTAAGCATTTCTATTGAAATCAGCGTGTTTCGAACTTCCTTTATCAGCGAAGAAAAAAAAGTGGTTGAGCCCCATTGTAGATGTGTGTGTGTGTGCCTGTGTGGGATGGATGTGGTGTGTGTGTTGGGTCTGTGGTGTGTGTGTATGTGTGTGTGTGGAAGCAACGCGACCGGTTCGCCCTAGTCGTAATAATAAAGGAAGGACGGACTAAAAATGACATGAGCATTTTTATGTCAATGAGATTTTTTATATAAAAAAAATCCCTTCTCAAAAAATCCCGCTCATTCCTTTCTCAATATAAATGGATAGGAATAATGATAAAACTAACGCCCTCTGTTGAGTCTAAGAGAAACTTGTTGAACAGTTTCGTTCAAAAAAGAGAACAACAGGCACGGTACAGTTCTCATCTTGCCCAATGCTCGCTCGATGTTTTACTTCCTCAAAAAATGAAAGTTATGAAAATAAATGCTTCCCCTTTTAGATATACAGTGGAACCTCGATATAACGAAGTCCAAGGGAAATGTCCAAAATTTCCCTATATCGAGGTTTTTGTAGTATCTATTTTTCGTTATATCGAGGTTAAAATCGAAACTATTTCGTTATATCGATTTACTTCGCTATACTGAGGTCCAAATCAGAGTATAATTTCGTTGTACTGAGGTAAAATT
Source organism: Diaphorina citri (assembly GCF_000475195.1). Taxonomy (NCBI): domain Eukaryota; kingdom Metazoa; phylum Arthropoda; class Insecta; order Hemiptera; family Psyllidae; genus Diaphorina; species Diaphorina citri. The sequence continues at coordinate 68,206 of NW_007377785.1, forward strand.
CTACTCAATTTTAAGATCACTTCGCTATACTGAGGTTAAAATTTTAATCAATTTCGTTATACTGAGGTAATTTTCCCGCGGGCTCGTACCTAAAATTACTTCATTGTAGGATTTGTAGGTATATATATATTCTTTTTACTTCGCTCTACTGATGTTTTTGCCTCTGAAGGGAAGGGAAATCGACTTTTCTGCGTTATATCGAGGTTCTATTGTACATATAAAAGAAGCTAGATGTTTTTAGATGTGCACTATCATGGTGATTCGGGGTCGGCATTTTTTGTCAGCCTCTCAATCACCTTAGTTAGGAACTAGGCCTTAGGGTGATTGGTGATTGCTTCTCACTGCTTAAGAAAAGGTGATTGATTGTCTTTTTGTCTTTATCGCCAGTTCAAATAACCAATCAGATTGCTTAATTCAGACTGTTAATCAATCACCCTAGGCCTAGTTCCTAACTAAGGTGATTCCAGTTCTAATAACCAATCAGATTGCTTAATTAAGACTGTTAATCAATCACCCTAGGCCTAGTTCCGAACTAAGGTGATTCCAGTTCAAATAGCCAATCAGATTGCTTAATTCAGACTGTTATATTTAGTACATCAAGATCCCGCATTTAGTTTGGTAAATGGTCGCATTTACTACACGGGCTCTAGTCTTGATTTTAAATCATTACATGAAAGTAAAATTAAAAATCAAATCAATAATAATAAACTGAATATTAAACAAATCAGGTAGGTACATAGGTACTGATTTAACCACGATCAAATAAACTACGGACTAAAAATTCCCGGAGGGACGGGACCAGCTTGTTACATCCAAATAGACTGGGAGAGAGAATGAACGAGGAATTCAGGCGAAAGCCAGCACAGGTGCCCCCTAGCAATCAAAATCACCCACCAAAGGTTGAACCCAGACCACCCTTCTTACCAGGCGAGCGTCATTACCGCTATATATACCTACCACAGGCGTAACGCGTAATATAGGCTGTGATCTGTTGGACAAGCAATGATGTTCAACAGGGTTCGAAATTCTTCTTACTTTTTCATTCATATTCTTTCAGAATATTACACCTCGCATACTTCCACCAATGTTCGGCAAAAATTTCAATTCATATTTGCCCTCCCTCCCTAGAACCCTTAACATAATATTCCTACCTTCCATAGCTTTTTTTCTCGCTCGCTCCTCATCAAGCTATAAATTTTAATGAACATTACTCACTTACAAGAGACCAGGGGAAAACAAATTGAATCAGTACAATCCGCCATTTCCATACATTTGTGAGGCAAGAATGTTAGGAGAAGGTAAAGTTATAGCAGATAGAGAATAACTGAATAAGGGTATTATCTACCTAGGTACCTATGAAAGAGCAGACAATGCGATGGATTAGGGTTTTTTACTCTCCTTATCCTCTAGGAAGGACTGTAAAATCCGAACTTTCCGATTGTCGGTTTTTAGCCCGTCCTTCCTTTATTATTACAATAGTAATAAAAAGGTATAAGGGACAGACTATTGTATTCGCTTCGGTGTCGTCTGTCTGTCAGTCTGTCTGTCCCCATAGAAGGACTTATCCAATCCTGGTCGACCTATATATCAAATTAAAGGTCTTTTTACCAGGATCACGGAAAATGGTGGTGCAAATTTTGTCCAGAGAACCATAAAGCCAAAAAAACTGGTTTTTGGGGGATTTTTTTCACATTTTACATTTGAGTAATAGTAATAAAAAGGTATAAGGTACGGTTTATTGTATTCGCTTCGGTGTCGTCTGTCACTCTGGGGACAGAGTGACAGGTTTGATATATAGATCGACCAGGTTTGGATAAGTCCTTCTATTGGAACAGACAGACAGACAGACGACACCGAGGCGAATACAATAGCCCGTTCCTTATATCTTTATTTATTACTATTGTAATAATAAAGGACGGGCTAAAAACGGGAAAGTCTTATTGAGTGGTGATCAAAGAAATACGGTTTTTTTTTTTTTTCGAAAACTCCAACAGATTCGGAGCAATTTGAGTGGGTCATACATTGGTGGACACCCTGTATAGTTATATATACAGTATACACCTATATCAAGTTGCAGAACCGAGAAAAATCCATCAAAGAGAGAAATTTCCATGAAGAGTTTGACGGTTTCAACGCGGAACTTTCGTCAACTTGGCGGTGTGCAGCAAGACTTTTTAATATTGGCATCTATAGTTCATCCAGATCAATGTGACAGCAATGAGTCGTCAACCCAAAATGAAGGAACCAATCAGATTACAGGAAATCCTTACATTGTTGCAATTGAGGTAAAGGTCTATTTTTGATAAACTCTCTCTTTTAAAATGCAGAGGTAGCTTTAAGTTCCAGGGTTGGATTCCAGAACAGGTAAGGTGATATCCGCTTAACCTGACTTTTCAACTGTCGGGGGAAGCACTGTGCAATATACCTTCCCCTTTTAAAGATTCTCTACCATTGCACATGTGACATGTTTGGCAACAATGCCTATTTCTTGCTGTCACATTGATCTGGACACACTCTAGTTACTTGCCATGTTTTCATCCGATATTCCTCATGGAAATATTTCGCTAAGCAAACAACAAGTAAAATGTTTTTCCATTGTAAAATTGTTTATTATCATTATTTTATTGCCCCAAGTTTTTCAATTGAGGAAACAAAAGGAAAAGTTGTTCAATTTATCAGAAAACCCCTCGTTCGAACTGTAACCACTTGTATCAAACATCTATCTATCAAATTATTAGTGGCTACACCTAGTATCAGGGGCGTATCCAGGATTTTGACGAGGGGGGGGCAGAGGGTCTAAACAGTACTGGGGGGGGGGGGGGGGGGCTGTGCCCCCACTACACACGGCCCTGGCTAGTATAATATTATAGATGTTCCGATATTATACCTACTCTTTTAAGCTCAAAGAAAACCCATAGTTACCTATCTGGGTAGTCTTGAAATATCCACAGGTCTGTTGAAAGTGTTGAAATTGAAACATTATCTCCACCAATCAAAATTCAGTCGAGTTGACTTTTCAGAGTTCATTTTCTGTCCTTGGATCCAAATTTCACGTGGTGTAAAATATCATATGACATTTTAAGTCATAACGTTCAAGATATTCCCCCGCTCAAAGCATATAAGGAACCTGACTTTTTTTATCATTTTAAAGATAAAGATATAAAGTGTGATATCAGATAATTTGTGTGGTTTTTATCAGTTTTATGTTTCTAAAAAGGTTTCTTCAAGTATCAAGTTCTTTCGCATTATGTTATTGTTTTTCCTAATATGCTTTCGGAATTTTGATTTTGTTTGTTCTGATCATGGTTTCTTCCAATAGCAGTGTCCATAAAAACATACCTATAACATGAAGATGAGTTAAGGTAAGACCTCTTGTTAGCGGTAACAGCACGTTGTATTATCCACAGACCAGTTCCCAACAGATCACTGAAGTTAAGCAACGTTGTACATCATCTGTGACAACACACCATCTGTGACAACACACGTACCTACTGCCAAACTCGTGAGCACAACTGCAGAGCTGATTGAAATCAAAGCGAAAAGGTGAGGTAGAAGCCTGATAAAGTAAAATGGCTACAGAAATTCCCTTTCGGATTTTCAAGTTCAGAAAGAAAAGTGTATTTACTGATATTCAATCCCCACCAGATTTTTCTCAACAATAAATTTCGAATTTGACAAATAAAAGTTATTTCACTTGTTACCTATATCTGAGTAGGTATCTAATATTTTACCTCTTTTATACTCGTCTCAATCGACAGCAATCTTGTGTGCTTTGATAAATCTTACAAATCATTCAATAAGAACTTTTCAAATATAAAAAATCTGGTGTGAACATCACACGACTTTCTATTACATTTATGAAATACGTATTTGAAAAAAAAAAAAAAAAAAAAAAAAAAAAAAAAATGACTTTTTTTATCATTTTAAAGATAAAGATATAAAGTGTGATATCAGATAATTTGTGTGGTTTTTATCAGTTTTATGTTTCTAAAAAGGTTTCTTCAAGTATCAAGTTCTTTCGCATTATGTTATTGTTTTTCCTAATATGCTTTCGGAATTTTGATTTTGTTTGTTCTGATCATGGTTTCTTCCAATAGCAGTGTCCATAAAAACATACCTATAACATGAAGATGAGTTAAGGTAAGACCTCTTGTTAGCGGTAACAGCACGTTGTATTATCCACAGACCAGTTCCCAACAGATCACTGAAGTTAAGCAACGTTTGTTAAGGTAAGACCTCTTGTTAGCGGTAACAGCACGTTGTATTATCCACAGACCAGTTCCCAACAGATCACTGAAGTTAAGCAACGTTGTACATCATCTGTGACAACACACCATCTGTGACAACACACGTACCTACTGCCAAACTCGTGAGCACAACTGCAGAGCTGATTGAACACACGTACCTACCTACTGCCAAACTCGTGAGTACAACTGCAGAGCTGACTGAAATCAAAGCGAAAAGGTGAGGTAGAAGCCTGATAAAGTAAAATGGCTACAGAAATTCCCTTCGGATTTTCAAGTTCAGAAAGAAAAGTGTATTTACTGATATTCAATCCCCACCAGATTTTTCTCAACAATAAATTTCGAATTTGACGTACAGACCATGGGCTGAAAACCACTTTTTTGGAATCAGGGGACCCCAAAACGGATATTTCCACCCATTTTCAGATTTTGAAAATTTGGACCGATTGCAATACATTCTCATTACCTTGTATAGGTTCCCTATACGTAAAGGTAAAAGAAAGTAAAAAGAAAATGTCAAAACAAACCATTTGACATTATGTTCCTGTGATTGATTTCCAGTGGCGGACATTACATAGGACCAGATGGCTTCCAAAAGTAACAAGATTAAGTGTGGGACCCAATTTGTACTTAGACCCTCTCAAACCCGGGACCCAATTGATAGGAAAAACAGGTTTTGGGACCGAATTGGTTTCCTCCCTTATTATTATGTTTGTTTTTATTTATTTGTTTCAGAATAATCAGAATGTGTGTTTCTCCTGTAAGGTCTTCATTTTACCCCCATTATTTCGCTTACCACCCAGCACTGTACCTGTATCCCCGGGGTTAGTATAGGTATGTTTCAATATTGTTCATAACAGGAATCAGGACGTGCCATTTCCCAATATAGACTTGTAGGTATGATGCTCCAATAAAAGTAACATCTGTAAATTTGAAGATTTGAAGCTTCCCTTCGTTCCAAAACAATTGTGTTTTCAGTTTTCAGCCTACGCCTACTGTCGGAAAAACATACCTACGTGGCTCTCTGGTCGAAATGGTCGTAGTCGTAGCATTACATTCCCGACTCAATCACATAGTATGTTCCTTTGTTAGAAGACTTAGAAGGCATCTACATATGAAGAAGAGACCATACCAGCGCATTACCATTGAATCCTATCCCTTCTGGAAGTCGTTTTAAAACGCAAGCACAAACTCCTTACTCCACAGATCAAGAGTCCTCTACTGTGAACAGGTATGTATGTGTGCCGAGATTATGCTAATAAGAAATGCTTCCTTCCGAAACATCGGTACCACCATTCTTCTATTTCGTATTTCCCGAAAGTCAGCACGTCAAGAAATTACAAGCAGGACTGTTATTCCCCTAAATTCCCTATTGGTCGGATCAACCCTTTCAATCAGCACAAATGCTCTTTTAGGAATCAGGATTATTATGATCATTACTATATGCCATTTAAATTTCGACGTAGATTTTATTAAGTTCCTACCTTCCTAACCTTCCCACGTTATGTTAGTTTTAGCTCGTAGTTCTTTATTACTAATCAGCATTTATGTGTGCCGAAGTGGTGTAGTAGGCCGATATTTAGCTTACTTGTCATACTTAGGTACATACACATACCTCACTATAACTTCTCTTATTTTATTTCACATCATTCATACAAATCAGACCCCAATTTCCTCAAAAACGAAATATCAGCTCTTTTCAATTTACAAACAACAACAAACTATTTCATTCTCACATGATTTGAAAACAATGGGGCAAATTGCCCCCAATATTTGGAGTGTCATCGCTTTTATTGGAAAGTTATCCTTCCTCTTGTTTCGCTTAATATATCTCTATTGTATTCAAGAAAAAGTAATTTTTAATAATAAGGAACAAAAATTGAAAATTCGAAAATTATTCTTGTCAAAATGAATGTGTAAGTACTGTTTATTTTAAACTTTCTTCCCCAAAAAACGTACCTATGTAGGTATGTTCAGAGATTAAATATGTTGTTTTAAATTGTTTAATTGATAGATAAACAAAAAAACAGTAGGTACTTAGATAGCTGCAAATTCCTAACTGTTCTGGGAATTTTTGAGCGCCTTTGTAACAAATAGCAAATTTATTACCCAGGAGTAAAAAGGAAAAATAAATAGGAACCTAATTTCATGAGATCTTATTTTATTCAAGTTGGTCCACTAATTTTATTCAGGCATTTTTTCCGCAGGAGCTTTTCAAAAAAACAGCTTTTCGTTCTTCAACCAGGGGCATTGAGTTGATAATTGATGTAGACCTGTACCTACATCTATTGTAAAATGCTGTGGTATATTCTCTGGACCCCATCAAGTTAAGTAACGTAAATAATTCTTATCCCAACTTCATTTGTTATTCAGCGAATTAAATTCTCAACTTAGAATAAAGAGAAAAAAAAATTGAAGAAAAAAATCTTCTTTTTCAAATTATGAAAAATTCCAAAGCTTATTATTTCTGTTTCTGTGCCTTTTACTGAATGAGGGGGATCGTATATTGCATCATTTTTTGCAGTTGTGTCGTGGAAACTATTTACCGCATGTTGTGCTACAGGTCCACTTGGCGGATATTTTCCAGCTCTATCCAGGCCTTGGAAGGTCAATGTTGTGTAGCTCACACTCTTGCTGGTACTTATTATAGGTACATACATAATTATATTATTTGTCCGTATAACTAATGTGATATGCACGAAAATTGTACAGACCATAGCTTCACTATAAATAAGTAGCGTTCGTTGTTTCGAGCTTCTATTCATACTACGATCTTCGATCCTTGATAAAGAACTTACTGACTTTTGTTTAGTTAAGGTGGATTTAGATGACGCAAAGCGAAGTATGTTAAACGGGTTTCGTGTACCTCGATAATTGTAGGTATAACGCATTAAAGACCTCTCAGTATTCAACAAGTGCTTTTACCTACCTACCTAATAAGAAATGAACGAATACCAAATTGTTGAAAAAAAAAAATCCCTATGATTCCTATGAAATTTGTGAAAGATACAAAAACCTTTTTAGTGAAGTGAAAAGGTTTCCAAGATAGAAAGAAAAGCTCATTATTCTATTTAAAATAATAAAAAAATGGAATCTACCGGGAACAACTGGATAAAAATGCAAAAAATTGAAGAAAAAAAAAATGTTTCGTTTTCATAGCCTCTTTCTTCCGAAGCTAAAGCTGATGTTCATTCATGAAATGATCATGATGACTTATGGCCGAGACCATAATCTAAATTTGAGCTTGGTTTAACTCTTGGATTAATCAATCAATCTGATTATGTTTCGTTTTCATAGCCTCTTTCTTCCGAAGCTAAAGCTGATGTTCACTCATGAAATGATCATGATGACTTATGGCCGAGACCATAATCTAAATTTGAGCTTGGTTTAACTCTTGGATTAATCAATCTGATTGTGTGATAGGCTAAAAAAGTTTGAAATCAACCAATTGAGAGTTAGAGTTAAACTTAAACCTTATAGCTTATATACATATACTAAGTTTGAAATCTGATTGTGATAATGGCTACTATCAGACCTAAGGTAATGTGGGCGCATTGAGATTTATATTTATTTACTCACACGAACGGGCGGACCCTTCACTATGTAATGTATCTATTTTTAGCCCGTCCTTCCTTTATTATTACGATAGTAATAAAAAAAAAGGTATAGTGTATTGACGGGCTATTGTATTCGCTTCGGTGTCTGTCAGTCTGTCCCCATAGAAGGAATTACCCAAACTTGGTCGACCTATATATCAAATTAAGGGTCTTTCTACCAGGAACACGAAAGTGGTGGTGCAAATTTTGTTCAGAGAACCGTAAAGCCAAAAAAACTGGTTGTGGGGGATTTTTTTTTCACATTTTCTCACACAAATGAATTCCCGGAAGGACGGGCCCAGCTTGTTACAATATTTCCTAGCTCTAACTACACCTATAACAAACCCAGTATTACCTATTAATATGCTTGAGGAAAAAAAGAGATAAAAATACAGTGGAACCTCGATATAACGAAGTCCAAGGGAAATGACCAAAATTTCGTTATATCGAGGTTTTTGTTTATCTATTTTTTTCGTTATATGGAGGTTGAAATCTAAACTATTTCGTTATATCGATTTACTTCGCTATACTGAGGTCCAAATCAGAGTAACTTCATTGTACTGAGGTAAAATTCTACTCGGTTTTAAGATCACTTCGCTATACTGAGGTCAAAATCAGAGTAACTTCGTTATACTGAGGTAATTCTACTCGATTTTAAGATCACTTCGCTATATTGAGGTTTTTGCCTCTGAAGGGAAGGGAAATCGACTTTTCTTCTTTATATCGAGGATTTTGCTATATCGAGGTTCGTTACATCGAGGTTCCTCTGTAATTTAAATTGTTTTGAGTTAAACTTTGGTTTTTGTGGTCAAAATAACATCCAACTTACCTCGTCTTTTATGTAGATAATACCTGCCATGTGTGAAGCATAGTGCCTACCTTACTTACTTTCTTACTTTCCGTGTCCTCTTCTTTCTTATCAAATCTCTCTTCCCCAGTGCTACCTATATTTATTTAAAGATCATCTCACGTGACAGGATATACCTATCCTTGCCCTGGTGCATTCGACGGCATAACTACATTATACCATAATAAATACAGTGAGCTAAGATCTGAAGTAGCAACCACAAAGTGGTGGGAGAACAATCAACCATTTCGCCAGCACCTGAGAGCTCCTCACAGGAGGGCTCGTCAGACTGTGTTTGGCCGGCGCTCGGATTATTATTGACGGTAAGATCTACCTTTCATTTTCCTTCTAATTCTCCCAGGGTCTTGGATCACCTTTGACTATTTTGAATACTATTCTATCTTGTTCAAATGTCTCAATAATAAATGAACAAGTAGCTCATCTTGAATTAATATTAACTTAATAAATATTTCTCATTATAATAAATCACCCCATAATAAAACAAATAACTGTTCATTAATTTCCTCAACGTTAACCAGGAAGTGAAGAGGAAATATTTAAAAGTTGAGAAAAATACAAATTCAAGAAGGAAAAAGAAAAGAAATAGTGGTTTATTATATTTGTGCCCTCGGGTTCAGGGAGAGAGAAAAGAGGAGAACTAAGAAGAGAAATTATTATTATTAAACGATCATGAAGCGTGAAAGATGGAAGCCTCAGTCACTTTAGGAGCAATCCTGAACAGGCACCACTTACAAACCCACCGAGCTACCTCAACAATGGATCATGCTAACTACGGTAATTTAATTATACCTACTTAATCCTAAATGTAATAATCTAATGATATATGCTATGTACCTGCAAAAAGAATCATCGAACAGTTTTAGGTACAGTTGATTGAAACTGTTGAAACAGCATAAAGGTAAAGATTCTTCAAAAATGTTCCTACAGTCATAGTAAGTCCATTAGGTATGTAGATAATCTGTCATCTTTACTAATTTATTACTTAATAGAAGTTGTACATTGGTGTTTTGTCATCTCCACCAAGTCGATAATTATAATTCATTACTTCATTAGAGTTTGGTAGTTTTGTCATCTCCACCAATTTGATAATAATTATTATTCATTACTTCATTAGAGTTTGGTAGTTTTGTCATTTCCACCAATTTGATAACTATAAGCGCGGTCAAACTTTCTTTATGATAATTATTATTCATTACTTCATTAGAGTTTGGTAGTTTTGTCATCTCCACCAAGTTGATAATTACACGCTCTCGACACAAAGTCGTTCTCCTGTATTCAGCGATATCCTCAAATTTACAACGATAACCTACCGTTATTATGTACTTACGTTGGATTTAAATTGTATTTATTTTGCATAGCTCTCGCCCTTAGCTCCCTTTATTGCCTACTTATTTGGTTTATCCCACTTTGTGCTTTGAGCCTGATCAACTCAATATCGCAACCTGGGTTAAATCATTTTCCTTTTCCGAGTTTACATCCGGACCTATTGTAGATACTAACTCTTGTCTCGTTGTACTTATTGGGTACTACCTATGTGCCTATTTTCAACATGTGATTATGGTTATTTCGTTAATTTCTATCATTTGCCGTTTTTGGCCTTACGTTTTGGCTTTTATTTTGTGATCAGGGCCCGATCACAAAATAAGGGTTGTTGATTTGTTTTTTCAATCACATCTTTTCCTATTCTTATCAATATTTTGGAGCTCCGAGCATTTTCATAGTCTATTAAGTATGTTTTCACTGCGAGAGTATAGGTATTTATGTAGGCACTGTTAGCTAATATTATTACGTTTTGCCTTTAACAACCGGCTATCTGTTTTACATAGGACCTGCTTATCACATTCACGTTATTGACAGTTTATGTATTTTTCACTTACATTATATTGTTCCAAATTATTCGATATATTTTTCCATGATGTCGTTCTCTTATTTCGAGGATATTTTGATACTTACCCTAATGAGTTAAATGGTTATTTTTAATACTTGCTAGTTAGGTAATGTTACTATGTTGAAATTTTGCTACATTTTGATTGATTTTTCCTTACACCATTTCGTGTTGGTGATTAGTCATTGAACTTTACTTTATGAATTTGATTGATACTTCGTTGTATGCTTATTTTACGATGTCGACTTTATTTTTCGCTTTCCCTTAGTTTTTGTAACTTTAATCATTTATCGTGATTTTATTTACTATGTTGACTACTTTTATTATCATCTTAAACATATTTAGCTTACTCTATTGTTGTTCTAATAATCTT